>NC_143418.1:18050000-18148471 GCF_059467195.1 Physcomitrium patens
CAAGAGACCACTTCGTTGCTATCATTGCAGACAAATCGGATATTATGCAAGTGAATGTCCTAATCCAAGGGCTAATGATGACTATGCTCCAATATGTGGAAATTGTAAGCAGTCTGGTCACACTTATCAGCAGTGTAATGTGCCCTTTAATTATAATAACCGGGACTAGCAAATGTAAACAAGCCAACCGACGAAGGACAAAGGCCCTGTTCAACGAGACTCACCAGTACATCGTGTCGAGGTGGTGAACACAGTGTTTACCAGAGGCCAACAAAAAGACAAGAATCCAATTCAGGACCTGGATGAACCAATCGCAGGAGAGCAAGTAGCATCGTCCATGGGGCTAAACAAACCAATATCAGTATTGAGATGTATTCCAATATTGAAACCTCAATAGACTGAGGAACCCAATTTGGTCTCACGTGCCAATTTGCCAGGACCATCAAGATCGATTCCAACTAACCAAGTACCAATACCTGTACAGCCCAACAAAAGATCTTACGCATTAAAGAAACCTTTAGTGGTAGAAAAGTTAGTAAAGTTATCAACGGCAATCCCAATCGCCAGGAAGGAATTGCTGCCAAACGGAGTAAAATCGAAACCAATGAAACGCAAAAGAGCATTGGAAATTACTCTCAATATGGAACCCTACGACATTCTGAAGGATTTAGATGTTATTCAACCTTCAATTATAATGAAGCAACTTTTGGCTATAGCACCGGAATGTTGATCTACATTGAATTCAGAGTTAATATGATGAAGATCCCGCACTAAAGAAATTCATGAAGTTAGCTTAAACCAATAATCGATGTATCAATCGATGGCGTTTTAATTCCAGGGATAGAAGTCGATGGTGGCTCCAGTGTGAATTTAATGAACGTAGATACAATAGAGGACTTGGATCTAAAGCAATTGCTACCTACGACATTGGTCTTGGGAATAGTAGATTATAGTCGAGTAAAGCGATTAGGAATCTTACGTAATATTGCCATTGTAATCGTGGGATTGACATACAAAATCGATTATACTATATTCCAATTATAGAGTTCTACGTTATCATATCCTATTTTATTGGGCAGACCTTGACTTTATCAAGCAAAAGCTAAGAACGATTGGGGCCGAGGCACATTGATAATTGAAAAAGGTCGAGACTAGATTGTTCTACAGATGTACCCGGTACAATATCATGGAGAATCTCAATTGTCAGAATCAGAATTTACATCGGACACTGAGAGTCAATCGATTGAGGTAGATGACAATTCTATAGGTTCATTGTAATTTGGGGTAGGACAAAACACTTCAACAGCAAAGGCAGGAGTCTACCAATGTGGAAGTCCCGGTAAATATTTACTGCATCAGGAGGATGCGACTAATTCGGATCATGCTATTGCCAAATGGATGAACAATTCCGCAGCCAATAGAGTCAGCACATTGGAACCAGATTTGGGTGGTTCCCATATGTCGGATAATACAAGATATTTAGATCAGGAGAAGATAATTAAATCAGAGGTTGTTGAAGATCCTATGTGTCAATCTGTTAACCTGGGCACCAACGAAATGCCACAGCTAATTAAAATATATGCCGGTATTATAGGTATAGAATTGGATGCTTGGGAACAGTTTTTTATCCATCACAGATCTACCTTTGCATGGTTGTATGCGGATTTGAAAGAAATTCCAGTTGACGTGTGTGAACACCAGATTATTCTGAGGAGGGTGTTATACCAGTTCGTCAAAGTCAACACCGGCTTAACCCAAAATATTCTCTTTTAGTAAAAGAGGAATTGGATAAACTTCTTGACATGGATTTTATTTATCCTGTTTTGCATAGTACATAGGTATCCCCAATCGTGATGGTATAGAAGAAGAATGGAAAAATCAGGATATGTGAAGATTTTCGAAAGTTAAATGTGGCCACTAAAAAAGATTACCTTCCATTACCTTTCATGAACAGTATGGATAACATGTTATTATCACCAAGTAATAAAAGAATAGGAGTGGGGCACCAGTTAAAGTCATTCTGTGGTGTTGTTTTGGGTTGGCTGGAGTGCCATTTTCTTGTATTTCTTGTATTTTCAAGAGTAGTAGTTTTAGTTAAGATATAACAGTGAGGAGCCGGTCACAAGTGTCGATTGAAGATATTCTAGAATGGATGAGTCAGCAGCAACAATTGGAACTTCGGAATGTCCAGATCTTGAAACTGGAGGCTCAAGTCCGTGTACTGGGTGAGTACAATGAAGACCTTTCAGCTCAGTTGAGGTAGGAGCCGATGGAAGGATTGGAGGAAGAAGAAGAAGATTTGCAATTGGAATCAAAATCGATGGAACCAATAATAGATACTACGACAATTGATTAATTAGATAGGCTAGAGGGATCGCAATTTTTGTAGAGTTTTGTTAGATAATTTTTAGACAGGTATCAATTGAGTGTTTGCGAGGACGTTGCACAGATAGGAGTGGGGCTAGATAGAATAGATATAAATTCATTTTTGAAAGATATTGGTAAAATATATTAATAGTCTATATAATAGGAAATTCAGGAGGACGGATGAGTGATTTAGTTATTAAAAGTGGTTAATTACAGAATTACGGTTAGAATCTGGAGAATCAAGGGAAAGTATATAGGAGTTATAGAAGTTAATTAAGGTGCCATCGCTGTGATAGTGTGAGCCGGGATAAGCTTGGTGCTACCTCTTTTCTTTTGTTTGTTATTTTCTTTGAATAAAAGGATTGAGAGTTTCTGAATATTGTGAAGTGAATTATGGAATAGAAATGTGATTGGTATTATTTGAGAAGAAGAAAGATTGAATGCTGAAATTTGATTGTAGTTCAGCAGAGAGAATAAATCTGTGTTTGTATGAAACACTGTAATGTGAATGGCAGTTCTGTGTGAAGAATTCCAGTGATTGGAACGAGGATAATTGTGTGCTAAAAGCTATGAGGGTGCTGTATTACAGATGGAAATTATGAGGGTGAATATATTGGTGGAAATAACAGTTATTGGTATGACTGAATTGCTATAAGGAAGAGACCGATAAGGTGAAGGAGGAGATTATAGTTTCTTTGTGTGTTCAGATATTGAAAATAGAGACGATACATTCAGGAGGTAATTGATTGTGTGACCCTAACGTGAACGCTTAAGCAACTAGTCATTCCCCATATTCAAATCTCCCTATATGGGTTTATTTTGGGAGGTTTCTTCCAGAATAAGTAAAACGAGCAATCATAATCTGCAACCTTCAAAATACAATAATAGAAGTAAGATAATCCACTCACTTCTAAAACAAGACAAGAACAATAAGTTATCACTCTTGTCAAATTGTCAAGGACCAGAATCTCTAAAAATTGAAAGATTAGGATATTCTTTTGTCACTTGAAAAGAATAGATAGCCACTCAAAGATGGTATAATATTAAATTAGAATGACTATTGTTAAAGACAAGACAAGAAAGTCTTATAATAAGACTAAAGACTAGAAAAGAATAAACAATGTTTTACTCTTACTTCCATATATACTATCTAATTAGGAGTTAAAAAGTAACATTTTCTTGGACTTCCTATACATGTCCAAATTACAAGACACATGTCTTAACTTGCAAGGCAATTTTTCTTTATATACGCCACATAGTTAGCTTATTCTATAAGCTATCAATACTTATGACATGTGACTAACTTATTGACCAAGTTTCTAATCTATAAACAAGTATAAAGTCAAAGTCACATCTATAAAGCTTTTAAGAAGTTTCTTTAGAAGATATTATGAAATTAATCTATTTTTACCTACTTCTACTTAATCATATTGGTAATTATTAGAATAAATATGTATATCTTTGATAATATAAAATTGAGCAGTATACCTCTTTATAAAACATCAAAAAATTCTATTGATTAGAATAATAGGTGTCATTAATTACAAAGGTATATTATTATTATTTGTTTCATATATACACCTCTAATATTTTTTGAATCTAAATTTATTAGATATCATTTAAAATATGAAATTTTTATATGTATATTTTTATACATAAATTTTAAAATTTTAATTTTAATTTATTTATGATTTTTTTGGATTTAAAAGATATGTATAAAAAAACTAAAAAATCATGTTAGAATTTATCATAGCTTGTAACTATCAATACACATATATTGAAGAAAATTAAAAGAATAATTTACATAAAATTTATATATATATATATATATATATATATATATATTAAATTTAAAAATTTGCAATTCATTTGAAATTTTGTTTTGATATTTTATATTATTAAAAAATTATATTTTTACATATTATAATTTTTTTTTTATTAAAAAATTCTAAACTTTATAAATAAAAAGTTAGAAAGATATCAAAAATTTAAAATTATAATTATTGATATTTTTTTTAGTAAGAATATTAGTCAAAAGTATTAATAAAATTAAATTTTAAAACCAAATTTATCTAGATTAATATTAGATAGAGTTTTTAAAACTATCTTATATAATTCTAAATCAAAATTTTAGAAATATGATATTTTATATGTATAATTTTTTGTACTATTTTATTAATATAAAAGACATAAGATTGATCTCTTATATAAAATAGCTTAGGAAAATAAAACAACATGATTATCCAAAAGAGATAGAAACCATCTTTGATTGGCTGCATATCTCATTGTTTTCATCAAAAGTGAAACAATAATGAAGCAATAACTCAACTTTTCATCAATCACGTATCAAAATTTGCATATTGTTGATGAAAATTGCATGGATTTCTACTATTAAGATGTAAATTTATATGTTTATGGTTTTGGGTATGTGAATTTTGTTGGTATTAGAGTGGCCTCACATTGGTGGCATGAAATGAAAAATGTATGTTTATGTGCTTAGTTAGGCTTATGGTGAGGAGGATGTGGGCATGGGGGAGAGATGTGGGAGGAACACATCAAACAGAGTGCTAGGTGAGGTTTAAGAGAGAGAGAGAGAGAGGTGGCCTCTCTCGCCCTCGCCTCAACGGAAGGGGCAGAGGGGGGTCAACCCCCGCTCCCCCTGCCTGCCTAAGCCCCCACCTCGTTCTGCAACTACACTCATCCGCCTGTGTCTCAGTTTTTGATACTGGTGTGCTTGTGTGAGAGAGAGAGTGCGCTTGTGTGCGTGGAAGGGGACTCTGCTCCTGCGCTGGGTCTATTACATTCAAACATTGTGCAGGAGAGCCTCTTATCTCCTGCACACTGCTTCTCATCCTGCCTGGTGCCCTCCCTTCTTCTGGTTCCTTCGCCCTCTTATTAGTCCATCTCCAATCTCTCTCTCTAACCTCACTTCCCATGGGAGAATCCCTCCTCTCCTCCCTCTGGTTACTCACCAAACGCGTCTGCGCCGGAGCTGTGGTCGGCATCACTCTGTCTGACAGGTTTTGCCCTAATCTCTGCTCTATTATTTCATCATTTGTTCCAATTTTTATTTCTTTTGATTGAGATGTTGTTCTTCCTGGTCTGGAAGAAAAGTGGCAGCAGTTCAGCAATCGCTAGCTAGCGTGATGAGGTTAGAAGTCTCTTCTTCTTCTTCTTCTTCTTCTTCTTCTTCTTTTTTTTTTTTTTTTTTTTTTTTTTTGTGTGGAAGGGATATCATCTCTAAATGGTGCGTGTTTTCAGGATTGGCAGCGTGGCTACCATGCATGGGCGATCCATGCAGCCCACTCTAAATCCAGCTGAAGATGATCCGTGGGGTTACCTGAATGCGGATTTGCTCTTCTTGGAGAAGCTTTCCCTGCGAACCTACAACTTCTCTCGTGGGGATGTTGTCGTCTTCAGGTGCAATTATTTTTCTGTTCTCTCCCGGACATGTGATCTTTGGCTAAAATCATGTTAAGGTCGCATTATACGTCTTCCTTTCGTCACGAAATTGATCTGTTAGTAATCAGGCTTGAATTTGAACGCAGTATTAAAAATAGCTACGTCATCAAATTGTTGTGATTCAGGTTACATGTCAAGGCGCTGGTATTTCCAGCATCATCTGGTCTTTTGAAATCGATGTGTATTGCATGTTTTGCTTAAGCAGGTCCCCGTTGGAACCAAAAATGTGGTTGGTGAAGAGGTTAATTGCTTTGCAAGGTGACTGGGTGACTGTGCCGGGAACATATGATATCCTTCAGGTGAATAAATGCGTACACCTCTCTTACGAAATACTCGACACTGGTATGGTCCACCCACCATCTATCTAACCGAGGTCAGTCAACTGCTGCTACAGGTGCCCAAAGGACATTGCTGGGTTGAAGGTGACAATGCAGAGATCAGTTTGGATTCAAAGTCGTTTGGCCCAGTGCGTACTCTCACGAATACTCCATTTGTCGAATTGTCTTTTCTGTGCTTTTGTTTGTGCTGGCAACGAGATCATGGCTCGTTCATAGATCTGGCTGGAAATGGATATTCATCGTCAGTATTACCTCGTAGTCACTGCATTTGGTTGTTGATAAGGGATCCATCTCTGTTCATTTTGCAGATTCCATTAGGGTTGATGAAAGGAAAAGTGACTCATGTGGTGTGGCCACCTAGTAGATTTGGCCCTGTGGCGAGTCACCTTCCAGAAGGGCGTGTTCTCTCACAGAAAGCGGGCACCAGAACTTATCCGTAGGTGTTCCTTTTTTTGGTGAAGAGAGCAAAATTTAGAGCTGCTGACATGCGTTGTCGGTCAATTCTGGACTACTTAACTGTCCGATTGTCACCATCGATTCGGAATTCCTTGCCGGGCTTGCGGACCGAGCAACTGGGCATTTGGGAAGTAATTGCAGAGCAACGTTGTCGGATTTGAAATGCAGATACAGACGATCACGCAAGTTTGCATCAGGGAATCAACCCATTCACTGCTGCGAGTCTGCTTCCTTCTTGATTGCAGCAGGCTTTTCGTTTACTCCGCAGGACTTCGGAGACTGCACGCTCAATGTCGAGATAACTTTGCTTCCATGAAATTTGGTTCGAAGTGGTTACGTCGCATTGAGACAACTGCCAACAATATCAACTCACAATGATCTGATCGCCAACATTACCATAGAAAAAGTTTTCTCAGTCTGCCCAGTCTAGTAATGCATGCCCGAGCTGTGGAGATGAACTGTAGTAGTGTCCTGCCGAAATCTTCATTGGGACATTTTCGAATTTCCCAGTACCCCGCATTTTCTCTAGATTCCAGCCAGTTTACGGTTTTCAAACCAGCTTCGAGTCTGCTGACGAAAGACTCTCAAGTGGGATTAGTCTGATTATAGGAAGTTCAAGTTAGCAATTGATTAGGTTCATCCGTCAGCAGTATAACATTGTTGCACTTCCAGGTTTTAAATTCTCGAGGTGGTGCCTAGGGAGTAAGTCCTCGCATGGCCAAGAGATCAGTCGTCCCGGATCAGAATTGTTGCAGAATACAGGTGTTTTTTTTCTTTCATAAAATCACTTCAAGATCTCTTTTGTGATCATTCGTTCGGCCAATTTGATCCCAAGTGAAGTCGTGCTCAGTCTTGAAAGTGCAATTAAGTCGATATAGGGGAAACTAAGGAGATGTACTCAGTGCTTCTACAGCTCCACTGTGCACAGCTCTCTTCGAACTTGCCTCTAGCTGGTTTCTGTCCTCGCAGTGGCTTGAGCGATGGAACCCTACACCACACCTTCCCGAAACCCATAAGTGCATTGGACCGTGAATCAGGCGTGTCTCCAGAGTTGACTTTCCACAAGCAAGTGCCTGTTTTAAGAAAACAAGGACCACTACAAAGTTCGTTGATGTCATCCTACTAAAATGCTACTTTCATGTGGGAATTGAGGCACACACCCATAGCATTCGTTGCACCAAATTTTATTCTTGCACTCTCCTTTATGTTCCTTACATTCTGTTTATCGAGCCTTAAGTACTAACACGATTCTGCCGCATACTGCAGTATAAGCATCCAAAAATATTCGAGCTACGTAAAGCTTGCTCCTCGCCGCGGATACCAGGGAAGGAGGTGGAAGGAGGGGTAACGAGAGATGACGAACGAAGGACGAATAGCCGAACGGACGGAGAGACGGATGGGAGGAGGACGAGGGTGAGATCGTTGGTGGTGGCGTGGGGATAGGAGGAGGGGCTTTTTATCCACAGCGAGCTGCCAGTGATGCGCTGCCACTCGGGGCTGCTCTCCTCTCCTCTCCTTTCGCTCCTTCTGCTTCGTCATCTGCCTGCTTCATCCGTGCCTGCGTCTCCTGCTCCTCTGCAATTCATTTCCACACTCTTTGCATACCCCGTACTCTTTCATCTCCACCTCCCACCCTCTCTCCTCTCGTCGTCCGTCTTGTTCAGCCATGGCGTCCACATTGCAACTCCCCTCTGTCTTCCACTGCTCTTCCTCTTCTCTCACACCTCCCCACAACCTCCTCGCAAATTCATCCTCGTCGCGCACTGGGTCCTCATGCCCACTTCGGGCTGTATCCTGCTCTTCCACCCACTCCGATTCTTCCGACTCTTCTGCCCCTGTGTCTCGCCGTCAGCTCTCTGTTGGCACATTGCTTGTCTCCACATTTGGCGTCGTGGGTGGTGCTTTTGCCGATTTCGATGAGGATTACAAGTCCGAGACGCAAGATATGATCGGCCAGGTGCGATCAACATTGGCGATGGAGAAGACGGACCCTAACAAAGCAGCTGCGGTGGCGAAATTGCGCCAGTCCGGTAATGAATGGGTTGCCAAGTACCGCAAGGCCAAGAAGGTTGCAGGCAAACCCTCATTCAGCAACATGTACTCTGTCATCAATGCTATTAGTGGGCACTACGTCAGCTTCGGCGCTACCTATCCTATTCCCGCTAAGCGCAAGGACCGTATCTTGGACGAGGTGAAGGATGCGGAGAAAGCACTTAACCGCGGCCGATAGAGGGTCTGCCGTGAGCAGGGTGAAGTCTGCATAATTAGGTGAAGAGAGCTCGACAACAATCATTCTTAGCCCAGTGTGCATTGAAATGTAGCTTTGTTCCTTCAATTTTGACGGCAATGTGTCTCCGGCCATTGGCAATCAAAGTAAGTTTTGTAGCTCTGATCTGTGATGATAATGTTCTGGCCTGCGAGGCGTGTAGAGCTGGATCACAAAATTGGAGGCTCCATTACCCTCGAACTGTGTAATTCTGTGTGTTGTAAAGAGCGCAGCAGCTCCGTGTAATGGTCACGAGATCAGTGTATTAAGATCACGATGGTGGCAAGGACGTTTTGCCTTGCCCTGTGTAATCCATGGATTTTCCCACGCCCCTGTGAGCCTGCCTATTGGTACAGCCTTGTGCGATGAGTAGCAATGGTTGCATCAACACTAGTCACTATGTCTAATTCCATTGTCACCCAGAAGAGAAGTCAAACAGCATTCATTCTACCGACTGCCACATACAGCGCTATCTCACAAGCGAGACGGGGCTTCCCAGTGCGACTCTATGCCTCTGCACTTATCCTCCTCCACGAACTCGTTGCAATTTTAACCCTTTCATGAGTAGACACGAGTATGTCATTTTCCATGACTAGACCAGATGGAGTGAAGATGTGGACTTGAGATCGGGAGGTAAAAGAGATGCCCGGTGAGCAACCTATGCACCCTGGAGCACTGCAGGACCTGAAGCGTGTGGTGAGGGATGCAGTGCTGTGCGGTGCGACGCTACGCGATACGAGAACTGAGACAGCGAGACACCCACACTCTGTGAGGATGAGGAAGCTGTGTCATCTCGGTCCACCCTCTGTGTACTATTCGGGGTCTCTATGAATGGATGAACAGATTCCAGGGACGAAGATGGATGAGATTATTCTCGCATGCACACGAGCCATCTTTCGGAATAGTGGCGGCTACACCCTTGAGCATGCAATTCACCCAAGTACTTTAAATCTGAAATGTCACGTAGTAATGCAAGGCGGACTTTTTCCAAGAATTCCAGAATGTGTATTCTTGGCTATTTTCTGTATCTACTTGTTTGAAACTAATACTGAGTGGTAAACGTTTAGAAAGTATGTTTTAAGTTGCACCTCAGTAGAATGTTTAACTTCTTAAAGAAAGGTATATTCTTTGCTAGCATTGACGAAAATTTTAATTTTCTAAAAAAATAGGAATAAATTGCTTTCTATCGGTCGATGCATTTTAAATAAAGATTTGATAGAATTGAATTAATGAAGAGAATGAATTAATACATACACTTTATATATAGACATTAGTAAGAAAAGAAAAAATAATTAATATATATATATGTATTCTATGAATTAATAAATAGTGTTTGAAATACAAAGAGACAACCACTAGGAGATAACTTCAATGTGATAGAGAGTCTACATAAGTAAATCATTTATATGTCCAATTGTGTATAAACCATTTATATTGTTTTTTTTAGGCCATGATTAATTTTTTTTGTTCTTGCCAACAAAATTAAGGCATATAAAGTTTGAACAAAGAAAAATAGACTACTAAGTAGGAAATTAGGAATAATTTTAATTTAAATCATTAGTTTTAATTTTAAATTGTATATTTCTAGTTTGAAACCTACATCTCATATCAATTAATTTTAGGTATATTATAGAAATTTTATCTTTTAACAAAGAGTAACCTTGTCTTAGCAATTAGTCTAGACCATATTCTAATCAATTAGTACTACAAATTGGTCGCCAAGCTAATCAATTAGATAGTACAATTAATTTTAATATCTTTTTTTTTAAGTGTATAGAGTCTTTTCAAGTAGTTACTAAAGGTCAAATGGAATAATATTAACACTTGTGTCAAAGACATAATTGATTCTATTATATAAATTTTATTCTTTCAATTTCTAACAACAAATCACTTGGTTTATATCCAATCAAAACATAAATTACTTACAAATCACTCTAATTCATTCATACAAGCTTAATTATTTTTTATGCAATAAAATTAAGTTGTATCCTAATATTAATTGGATCTACTTTAATTTTTGTTTTAGAATAGGACTTGCTCACTTTTTGACAAACTTAACAATATATATTAATTCTAATTAATAACTCATCTTCAATATGAGGCTAATGGATAAATAATCACTTAAATATTACCACTCACTCTTGACTTAGTAATCTTGTTTTCTTTAGAATAAACATAATTGTTATCTTCTTTAAGGACACAAAAAAATTCGTCATAAATTTATTTTTTTGGATAATAATATAAATTTAAATAAATAAAAAGATATTATTTAAATACAAGATATATTTCATTTAAAAAAAATTCTAATCCTTCTTACTTGGTGATATTTTCATAATATAATGGATATATATATTAACATTAATAATTACCTAAATTAAAAGAGCTAAGTAGAAATAAATATAAGTAAATAATTTTGATAATATCTTATGGAAAAGCTTCTTAGAAGCTATATAGATGTAGATTTAACTTTCTAAATGTCGGTAAATAATTGGTCGGTTGAAAACTTGGCCAACAAGTTAGCCACATGTTGTACATGTTAACCACTTTCTTTACAAGTTGGCCATGTAGAGCACATATTGGAAACTTGCTTTGTAAATTAAATACATGTATTATAAGTTGAATACATGTTAGATGGCCTATAGAATGTTATCATATAGCCTCCTAATTAGATAGTATATTTGGAAGTAAGAATGAAGTCTTTTTCAATCCTAACAATGACTTTCTTGTTTTTAGCCCTATTTCAAGTACCTCTAGTCTTCTTGTATTTGACAATAGCTATTATAGTTTTTTTCTTATATTTTTATTTAATTTTTCTACTTTCTATCTTTAAATGTCACAAAATTATGTTTTTTTATGTTAAGATTTTTTTATGATTCATATCTTTGATACTTAATTGAAGTGTATTCTTTATTAAGAAAATTCTTACCATACAAGATGTTTAATTATAATGATGAATTATTTATTAACAACTCATTTAATAATAACTAATTTTTTTAGAAACCTATATATAATCAAATTAGAAACTTATCATCTAATTTAGATACTAAATATTAAAAAAATTAAAAATTTAAAAAATTTATAAAGCTATAGGATGTTTATAAGCTATCTATTTAGATCTTAATTTGCATCTTTTTTTCTTAATATGTGAGGTTTTAAACAATCCATTTTATTCTTCACCACTACATCTAAATTTGAGACAATGCAATCTTATCCTTAGCTTATAAGATCTCTTCAAATAGTATAGTATATTTTCTTAAGTTATATAAATTTAAAAATATTGTTGAATGAAAAATAGATATATAAGAAAGGTAAATAAAATCAATGGTTTTGAATTAAAAATTACTACATAAAAAAACTAAATTTAAATAATATATTTTATTTATTATTTACATAATTATAAGTAATATTTTGTTCAAAATAAGTTCTTATGTTTGAACTATTAATAATATTAAAATATAAATTAAATTACATAAGAAGTAAGTATAAGAACAAGAAAAAAATAAGTTTACAATTAATAAACAATGTAATTTATCCTACACATAAGAGGTCATGTTTAGACTTAAATTAATTAAAATACAACAAAAAACAATTGATTTTAAAAAAATATATCAAGACCAAAAGATAAGCAAAACTTTTTTAATATTCATTTATAACTATTTTGCTTCAACATATATCAATTTATTATATAAAATGATAGATTTTTTTTGTAATAATTTATGCCTCTAATTTATTTTAAAATGTATAATTTATATTATTATAAAAAGTTAAGTGATTGATTATGGTTTGTTTCTTCTTTATAAATTTCTTTAAGAATTTAATTGTTAAAGATATGAATCATTATAAGTTTTTTTAAAAAAAAATAATATGCTCTTATGACATTCAAAAAAAATAGACAAATCAAAGATGGATATAAGACAAAAACTTAAACAATTAAAAATTCTTGAATTAATATAATAATACAAGAAAAGCTTTGATAAGAAAGAAGGTCTCATTTTTGACTCCATATATATTATATGACTAAGTGTCAAGGACATGAACTACAACAATAAAATCTTCAAAATTCTATTGTATCATTTTAAAAAAGTATATATTTATTTAAAATAATATAATATTAAAAATAGAATAGCTATTGCCAAAAACAAGAAGAATAGAGATTCTTAAAACAAAATTAAAAACAAGAAAGGCATTGAAAAAAATGTAGAAAACTTCACTCCTACCTCTATACATATTATTTAATTAGAAGCTACATAGAGATATTTTATAGGACCTTCAAAATATATCTAACTTACAAGATAAGTTTCTTATCTATGCACCATATAGTTACCTTATACCATAAGTATAATAGGATAAAGATAAGATAATTGTATAGATAGTTAGAACCATGGAAGTTTCTAGAATTAGGATTAGGTTAGTGGACCAGGTCAGACCCACTATAGAACATTTTAAAAAGAGTTTAGTACAATTATTTAAGTGAGGCATACCATGGAACCTTCTTGAAAAGGCTTATGACAGTTATTTAGGTGGAATCCACTATCTAGGACATTCAAGAAAGTCCAGGGTAGTAGGACAAGGTATAAGTAGAATTAACCAAGGCCTTTTGAAGCATCTAACCAAGTATGGCTTTGGATTCATTCTCTTAGTAAAGTTTGGTTCTATATCTTTCTGTTCAGATCTGTTCTATTTTATTTCTGTTTGCTCAATTTTGTCTTTCATGTCCTATTTTGTTTAGATCCATCTAGTTTTCCTTTGGTCTATTTTGTCTTATTTTGTGATGAAGCTTTATGTTGCTATAGATTAGAAGGATCTTGGATTTTGAGGCTATCACAATCTACTCTTAAAAAGTCAATTGAAAAATAAAAAGACATTACAATAGTAGAGTCCAGTGAAAAAATTACAGTATGAGAGATATGATAAAGCAATCCAAGATGGAAGCTCAAATACAACACTTTTTAGGCCAGATAGCTACTTTGCAAGGACAAATAGAAGCGACAAGGACAAGAGAGTCGATATTTGTTAGGTTGAAATTGAGTAAGCTAAATACATACTCTAGAACTTCAAGACAAGAAGATATATGTCAATGATTCTTTAACTTATAACAATACCTCCAACTATTTGAGGCAAATACTATTGAAGGAATTATATATGCAACTATCTATTTGAGAGATGCAGCAACCATTTGGTGGCAATATTGAGTTCAAAGTTATGGAGCTCAAGGTGGATTTTGTGCTTGAGAGGAGTTTGAGACTGAGTTTAGGAATCAATTTTGATCCATCAATGCAAAGAAGATAGCATGCAATCAGTTAGCAAATCTTACACAAGCTACATCGGTGCAAGAATATGTCTCCTAATTTAAGTCCATATGTCTCTAAATTGGCAATATTTTGGAGGCGGAGATAATGGATTGATTCCTAGGAGGTTTGAAACCTGGAGTCTAATGAGAGATGGAGCTAAGGAATCTACAAACATTTGAAGAGGCAATTGAGATTATAGAGAAGATCGATGCTTTAGATTTTAGAAATCATGGAGCACAACCTATAGTATGAAGTCTTATGCTGCTATGTAATGTTATAGTACAACAACCAATGCCGATGGAGATTGATGCCTTACAAAGATCATTGACACCACAAAGATAACAAATATAAGTACAAAAAGGACTATATTTCTGTTTTTGAGAGCTAGACCATCAAATTGGAGGTTATCAAAATGTCAAAATTTAAGTATCAACAAGATAAGGCAAGTTCACAATCTCAAAATTTACCATCAATAATGAATCAAAGCAAAAAAAAATAGAGCTCTCTAGTAAAGGTACCAAGGGCTAGTATTGAAAATAGCTATTATCTCTTAGAGACAAATGGCATGGCCTTAAGTAACTATAAAAAGAGTCAATTAGTACATCTAATAGAACTACTAAGAGGATAATTATGTCGAATGCTTATAGATTATGGCTCTATAGAAAATTACATCTTAACTAAAATCACTGATCAACTTAAAATTAAAACTAAGAAAATCAAAGGAGCAAGTATATACCTTGGAGATGACTGAGAGAATATATTGAGTGAGATGTGTGAAGAAGAAACCTTAATATTGACAAACTTCTACATCTTAAGAAAGAGATTCAAGGTGACAAAGCTAAAGTATGATGTTATGCTTGATATGCCATGGCTAGAGATGGAAAATAAGCAAGTTGATTGGATAGCAAGGACAATTTCTTTTAAAGATGGAAGATACAAGGTCATTTTTTGCACCTCTACATCAAGTGAAGAAGACAAATAATTTGCAATCAAAGACTTACTCATAGGGATGACTTTTATGAAGAAACAACTATAACATGAGCAACCAATATATATAGTGGTTCCAAATCTTATGTCAGTAGTAGGAAAGACAATTGAAGAAATAAATTGGGCAGAAAAACTTATACAAGAATATCAAGATATCTTTCCAATAGACCTAACTAATAGCATACCTCTTGATTGAAGTGCCTACTTTCAAATAGAACTATTTCCTAGAGCTATACGAACAAGTCAATAAATTTATTACCCAGCACCAAAAGAACTTGAAGAATTACAAAAGACATTGGACGAACTCATGGAAAAAGGCCTCATTCAAGAAAACACATCACTATGGGAAGTACTTGTATTCTTTGCACAGAAAAAAAATGGTCGACTTTGCCTTTGCATTGACTATCGAGGTCTCAAAAAGTAGACTATTAAAAATACATATCGACTTTTATGTGTAGATGATCTTTTTGACTAATTTTGAAGTATGATCATCTTTAGTAAATTGGATCTTTGGAGTGGCTATTGGCAAATACCTATTGCAAGAGAGGATGTAAAAAAGATGGCATTTTGTATGTATTATGGATATTTTGAATGGCTAATTTTACTCTTTGGCCTCACCAATGTTTGAATCTCCTTCATGGATTAGTTGAACAAATTAATTTTATTAAAGAAACACAATAAGCAAGACACAAGTAAGTAAAAATCAACAAGTTTAGACACAAGAGAAGTGTGGAATGAGATACCTCTCACTTCCAACATCCTTTAGTTATAGGTAGAAGTTACATCCATTTTAGCTATTATTCATCTTACTTTCATGCAACTAAACCCTAGATTTCTCTTAACTTAGGTGCCACTTTAAATCCTAGCTGCCACCTATAATCTTAGTTGCCACTTAAAACCCTAGTTGCCACCTTGGTAACTTTCCTTCATCTTTTTGCTGCCCTTTGACTATTAGCAATTTATCTAAGATAATATCTTTTATCTTCTAACTTATCTTCTATTTACTTTAATACTTCCACTTTACTATTGGTCAAAGGCTAATAAATCTAATCTCTTTGTCAATTTATAATGTCTATCCTTCACCAATGCTTTTGTCAGTATATTAGCAAGCATGTCTTCCATTGCACAATATTTCATGTCAATTACTCTCATCTCAATCTTCTCCCATATAAAGTGATGTTGAATGTCAATGTGTTTTGTCCTTGAATGATGCTTTGGATTCTTGGAAAAAGCAAGGCATCCTTGATTGTCACACTTCATTGGAGTTGCTTCCAATTATACAAGTCTAATGTCTTCTAAAACTTGTCTTAGCCATATTGCCTCCATTGCACCATGACTTGCTGCCATGTATTTTGCCTCTATTATAGACCTTGCAATTGTTGGTTGTCTCTTACAATTCCATGAAATTTCTCCCATTCCAAGAAAGAATACATGTTCCATTGTTGACCTTCTATCATTTGCATCTCTAATCCAATCCGCATCATAATATCTATGCAATGTAATACTATCACCTCCAAGACAAAATTTGAAGTTCAAAGTGCCTTTTAAGTACGTCAAGATTTTCTTAATGGTTGTCCAATGAATTGGTCCAGCCTTTGACATGTGTTGACTCACAACACTCATCGCATATGCAAGATCCACCCTTGTATCAACCATTGCATACATAAGTGAGCCTACTACTGTCTTGTATGGAACATCTTTCATTTCTTCTTCAACTTCAGCAAATTCCTCATTTGTGAGCTTCATCAACTTCAAATTTGCCTCCAAAGGTGATCCAATGGACTTGCACTCCTCCATGTTGAACTATTTCAACACTTCTTCAATGTACTTCTTTTGGCTCAATGTAATGTTCTTCTTAGCTCGATCTCTCACAAATTCCACTCCTAAGCAATAGTAGAGCTCTCCCAAATCACTCATTTCAAATTCTTTTGCTAATTTTTCTAATCCATCTTTTTCAAAGAATTTATCAAAATGATCAAATCATCAACATAAAGAATAACAATCAACAAGAAGGCTTTTGATTGCATTACATACATGGAATGATCAGTCTCACTCCTCACAAATCTTTCATTCACAAAGTAGGTGTCGATACGTTGGTACTATGCCCTTGATGATTACTTAAGCCCATACAAGGATTTCTTCAACTTACACACAAGGTTTTGTTTGTTTTTTTTAATAAATCCTTAAGGTTGATCCATGTAGATGTCTTCTTCCAATTCTCCATTCAAAAAAGCCATCTTCACATCCATTTGGTACATTTCCAAGTTCATTGCTGCCTCAATTGTCACAATGATTTTAATGGTGGTGAATTTGGCCTCAGGAGCAAATGTCTCATTGAAATCAATACCAGCAACTTGTGATTAGCCTTTGGCAACCAATCTTGCCTTACACCTCACAATATTACCCATTGCATCGTTTTTGGTTCTTAACACCCACTTACAACCAATTGAAGCTCGATTTCGTGGAAGTTGACTCAATTTCCATGTTCCATTGTCTATGAGTGATTTGTATTCTTCTTCCATAGCATTCTCCCACTTCATAGCATCCATGGACTTCATTGCATCACATAAACTCAACAGATTAGCAAGAAGTGCAACATTGGCATGTTCTTTACTTACTTAAGGAAAAATATGGTCCTTCGACTATTCACCACATTGTTTTCTATCTCTCAAAGGATATCTCCTTTCATTTGAAGAAGACTCAACTTGTTGCACTCCTTAGTCACCTCCAACCTTCTTTTCTTTTGAAGATAGTCTTTTCTCACTCATAGGTTCATAATCCTCATCACCATCATCATCAACATCTTCATGCTCTTCATTGCTGGTCTTAGCAATTGTAGAGGCCTTCTTGTCCACCTTCTTTGCCTCTTCATCTTCATTTCCACCTTTACAACCATCATTATCTTTCTCTTCTTCCTTCTTTGATGAATTTGAATATGTGTCCACAAACATACCATTACTCCCACTAGGACACATCTTCAAGTACTCACAAGCACTCTTGTGTTCCAAAAACTCAACATCACGACTTTTGATGATCTTTTTAGTCTCCAAACACATGAGCCTATAAGCCTTTGTATCTTCACAATATCCAACAAACACACATTTTGTACCTTTTGCATCAAATTTTGATCTCATACAATCTGGTATCTTTGCATATGCTATGCATCCAAAGGTCCTCGTGTGAAAAACGCAAGGTTTTCTTCCACTCCAAGCTTCTTCCAACATCATTGATGTAAGTGCACTTGTAGGACACCTATTTCTTATGTATACTGCATTCACCACTGCTTTCGTCCAAAACTCATGTCCAAGGTGTTGTACATGAAGCATATTCTTTGCCATCTCCACAATGGTCCGATTTGCTCTTTCAACAACTCCATTTTATTGTGGAGTGTAAGGAGTGTAGGTTTGTCTTGCAATACCATGCAATTTTAAGAAACCATTGAATTTCTTTGACATATACTCACCTCCATTGTCTATACGCAATGCCTTGATTTTGTATTCACATTGCTTCCCCACAAGTGCCTTAAATTCCTTAAACCTTGTGAAACACTCACTCTTTGCTTTGAGGATGAAAATCCATACTTTCCTTGAAAAGTCATCAATGAATGTGACAAAATACCTTGCACCTCCTATTGATGGCATCCTCATAGGTCCACAAACATCAGAATGGACAATTTCCAATAACTTGGTTGTACGTGTTGCAACTCCACTTGGAAATGAGGCCCTTTGTTGTTTACCTCAAATACAATCTTCACAAGCAAGTATCATAGCATTGTGGCTTATATGACCAAGATCTAAGCTACTTACCATGGATTGGAGCTCCTTCATGCTCTTGGCATTCAAATGACCAAGGCATCGATGCCAAATGCCAAACTTGTCTTGATCTTGAGGAAATTCAGCAAATGCCGCCACTTCAATTTCATTCACCTTCTTACACTTAATGAAGTAGAGGTTGCCATCTCTAAAGCCCTTTGCAATATGATCTCCTTTCAATGTCTTCACAAAACACTCATTCTTATCAAACTGTACTTTACAACCATGTGAAACAAGTTTACTCAACATCTAGTTCTTCCACTCATAAAATTCACTTTCTCACCACAAAATCAAAGACACTATCAAGGTCTTTGTATAAGATTTTAATCACTCAATTCTACGAGTTAAGAACCTTCAAACTGATGTAAGAGATCTATAAGACCCAAATCAGAACCTCCACAAGTCAAAACACAAGATTAGATCATACAATCTCTAACATTAGCAAACACCATAAGATCTATTCCACATAAGAACAACAACCAGAAAATGACTTCAACTTACTTGAATAGTACAACAAAGAGTGTATGGGCCCATAATTTATTGAAGAAACACAATAAGCAAGATACAAGTAAGTAGAAATTAGGAAGGTTAGACATAAGAGAAGTGTGGAATGAGATACCTCTCACTTCCAACACCCTTTACTTATAGATAGAGGTTACATCTATTTTGGCTAATATTCATCTTACTTTCATCCAAGTAAACCCTAGATTCCTCTTAACCTAGCTGTCACTTTAAATCCTAGCTGTCACCTTGGTAACTTTCCTTCATCCTTTTGCTATCTTTTGACCATTAGCAACTTATCTAAGATAATATCTTTTACCTTCTAACTTATCCTCCATTTATTTTAACAATTTTAAGATCTTTTGGACAAGTATGTAGTCACCTTCATTGATGATATCTTCGTATATAGTAAAACTCCTAAAGAGCATGAGCAACACCTACAAAAAGTGCTATGTCAATTACAAGATAGTCGCTTTTATTGCAAGCAATTATAATATGAACTTTAGAAGTCCAAAGTCACCTTTTTGGAGCATATAGTGTATTCCAAAGGTATGTGTATGGAGCAAGATAAGATAAAAGTAGTAGAGGATTTGTCAACCTCCAAGGATGCTTTTGAAGTTGACTCGTTTTTAGGCCTTGCTCAATACTATTGCAATTATATACAATGATTTATTCACATTATTATCTCATTGACAAACCTATTGGAAAAGAATGCTTCATTTGAATGAAAACTAGAGTAGAAAAACGCTTTTGATAAGTTGAAGGAGGCACTTATGATTCCTTATGATCCGTACGATCTAATTTTTCTAGTATGCTTGACATTGATGCTTCCAACTTTGCTATTAGAGCGATCCTTCAATAAGTCTTTAGTACGAGCCTTCAACTTGTGGCGAATGTATCACGCAAGATCAAAACGATAGAGCGCAATTACTCTGTACATGATTGAAAGTAATTAGCAATTCTACACACTATAAAGATGTGGCGACACTATCTATTAGGAAAGCTAGTGGTTGTTTGGACTAACCATCAACTCTTCCTATATGATTTGCATCTAAAGAATATGAAATTGTGGCATCATCACTAGAAAGAATAGTTACAACTTTTTGATATCCAACTTAAATATAAACAAGGGCAATAACATATTGTGCTAGACAGCTTATCACGAAGACTAGAATTGATAGACGATTTGAGAGAAAAGGCAAAAGTTGCTATCATTAGTAGTGTCATTTCAGATCTAATCAAAGAGATAGAATAGAAAGAAGCTACGCATTGGGATGCTTATTTCAAGATGGTTAACAATCTGATGAAGATGGATAATATAATATATCAAGATTATACTCTTAGTGACAACTTGCTCTATTTCAAGAAACAAATTTATATACTTGACAATGCTAAACTCTAGATGCACATACTTTAGGAGGGACATGACATCCCAATATCTAGACATCTAAGATGAGAGAAGACTCTAAAACGGATCTCAAAGATATGATTTTAGGTAAGTTTGGATCATGATGTTCAAGCCTTTGAATGTTCATGCGAGTCATGTCAACATAATAAAGCATGCAATGCAAGTACATGGCACATGACTTGCCATATTTATAGTCTTCCATCCCTATATAGATAGGCAAATAGACTATGTAAATAGAATCTTAGAGGATATGATGTGAACATTTTTGGTGGTTCATCATAATGATTGAGATGAATACTTGGCACCCTTGGAATTTGCTTACAGTGATATTATTCAAACAAGTATTGATCATTCACCACTTTTCTTTAATACTGGTCAATATCCAATTATGCTAGTAACTCTCCATTGTTCCATTGACACCAACAACCTGACAACAGAGGAATTCATATAACGACCTTACAAGAGGCACAACATTATCTCTTTATTGCATAGAATCAACATGAGTAGTATGTGGATAACTATCGACAATACAAGATCTTTGGAAAGGGTGATCAGGTGTTATTCTTCAATGTCAACTTCTACTTGCTACATCAACTCAAATCTGTAAATTAACACTTCAATGGCTTGAACTTTTTTGTATTTTGTAGAATATGTAAATAAACTTTGTGATAAGTTACTAGTTAGTTATTGATAACCTTGAGAATTACATTGATGGTTAGTCAGTTTAGTTGGTAACAATAGGTTGTTAGTGGAATGAATGGTTAAGAATTCAAAGGGTCATAACCTTTGGAATCTGCTGGCCGACGGATCATCTTTTTGGTAGGATAAATAGGTTGAAGAAAGAGAGATCAGAGCCAGACTGTGAAAGTCGTAAGCCGAGCGCCAGACTGTGAGAGTTGTAAGCCGAGAGGTAGACTGTGAGAATCATAAGCCGAGAGCCAGACTGTGATAGTCATAAGCCGAGAACCAGACTGTGAGAGTCGTAAGTTGAGAGCCAGACTAAGATAGTCGTAAGCCGAGGCAAGCTTGGTTCTACTTCTTTTTATTTCTTTATTATTGACGAGTAATAGATAGTTTCTGAATACTGAGAAGTTAGTCTAGAGTGTTAGATTGTGAAAGTTGTAAGCCAAGATATTGAATTCTGTATGATGAATTGAGAAATTGAATACAATAAGTAAGCTGAAGATCAATAATTGAATATATAACAACCGAAAGAGAGTAAGCAGGAGATGAACTGATAAGAATATGGAAGTATTGTTGAATTGATAATCATAGAATGGATTATGTGTTGAATTAAGATAGAAGTAGTAAGCCTTGGTGTTTTGTAGTTTGATAATTGATTTCAGATAGCTCAAGTATAGTCAATTGTGATACTAACAGATCCAATTCATATAATCAGTCTTTCCCTGTGTTTGAATCCACCTCTATTAGTTCAATTACTTTGGTATATTGAAGCTAAAATACAACAAGAACAACACATTTCTACAATGATTTTTGATATTGTATACTACCTCGAGCTTTTGCCACATGTTCATGTCCATCTAGTCTTCTATATTTTACAACTGAAGGAATTTTTTATTAAGCCAAAGGACTTTTCAGATTGACACCAACTATCACTACCACCAATTGTATTTGATGACCAACAAAAATATGAAGTGGATAGCATTTTGGAACATTGCTATCTTTATTGTGGCAATGGATGTCTACAACTTTAGTACAAATTTTTTTAGAAAGGTTATCTCATTCACGATGCAACAAGGGAACCTGCACAAAATATCAACCATTGCCAACAAACAATTTGGAGATACCATTGAGAGAAAAATGAGGACATTTTGCATTTGTGGAAGAAAATTTATTATAATAAGGTAAAGATAAGATAATTGTATAGATAATTGGAACCAGAGAAGTTTCTAAAATTAAATTAGGTAAGTGGACTAGTGTTAGGGACATAGTCCTTAGAACCGTCTAGAGACAAGTTTCTAGAATCTTCTAGAAGCAAGTCTCTGGAACCTTCTAGAAGCTTCTTAGTTGATAGAAATTGCTTGGGAAGCTTCGTAGTTAGTAGAAGATGTTAGAGACATAGTCCTTAAAACCTTTTAGAGATAAGTTTCTACAACCTTCTAGAAGCAAGTCTCTGGAACCTTCTAGAAGTTTCCTAGTTGGTAGAAGTTGCTTGAGAAGCTTCCTAAATAGGAGTATATATTGGAATCGAGGCTAAAGAGTTCTTCAGTTGCGACAACACATCTCTTGGAGCTCTAGCTCACCTCGCTGGTGTTGTTCTTGTATTCATTTGATTAATCTAGTTCTTGTCAGTTCTTCTTAAACTTCTTGTTAGATCTCAAGTCTGTATTTCTATGTCCATGACAGTTTGTCGAGACTTCACTGACCTCAGATATCAAAGCTAGTTTCTTCCACATTAGAGTGTGGATTACTCCTCTGCTTAGAAGTGTATTAGCATTTTAGAGGTTGCGGATTATCCTCCTCTAAATTGATACTTCTTTTGTTACAATATTGGAGTCTTATTCTTCTTTGAAAGAATGGATTATCCCTTTTCTTGAAGCTCTTAAGGCATTTTAGAGGTTGCGGAGTACCCTCCTCTAAACCAATATTGTCTTTTTATAGAGTCATTTCTGTCCTTCTCTTAGAATGGTCGGAGGCCAAGACATTAGTATGACGAAAAGTTCGGAGTCCAAGTTGGATGCTATCATGAATGTCCTCGCTACGTTATCGCAAAGAACTGCAGAGATTGAAAGAGTCTTGGCAAGGCTTCATAATGATGGAGCATCTGGGATGGCACAATCTAAGTTGCACCAGCCTCAAACTTCTGCACTTGGAGAAGCAACTTTGCCTCAGGTTTGACAAGCACCGCTGGTTCTACAACATAAAGAGCCCGAGTTAGCCTTCCAAACAAGTTCGATAGTATGCGTTCCAAGTTTCAAGGATTTGTTAACCAAATCAGGTTGATAACATTTCTACAGCCCAAAAGCTATCCAATGGAGGAGTCACGTGTTAGACTTGTTGAAACCTTACTTATAGGATAAGCTCTATCATGGTTTGCTCTTTTGTTTGAGAAACGATCGTCCATACTAAACAACTTTGAAACCTTTTTGGAGGCGTTTGCGGAAGCATTTGGTGAACACGACAAGGTTTGATGGACTACAACAAAGATCCGGTCACTACGACAAAGGATGTGCTTTACATCAGTCTATGCATCAGACTTCAGGCAATTAGCATGCGACATCAATTGGGACGAAGAAGCGTTGATGAGTCAATTCTATTGGAATTTAAGGGACGATGTACAGGATTTGCTGTTAATTCTTTCTGACCCGCAAATGCTCAATGAAGCTATTAGCCAAGTTGTGAAGTACAATAACCGCCTATTCCAACGTCGCCAAGATCAACGTTCAAGACAACACATGATTTGCCACACCCCAACTATATCGGCAAGCAGTATGAATTCACATTCATAAGTAGAAGACATGCAAATTGATGCAGTACGTGTCAAATGCCTTACTCTAGAAGAAAAAAAGTGACGTATAGAGGAAGGTCTATGCTTGTATTACAATGAAGAAGGCCACAAAGTTGGAAACTGTCCCAAGAAGGAAAATCGACGTATTGTCAGGACTAGGGGTGCATTTGTTCAAGAAAACGAGGATGCCCAGCCACAATAAGAACCGTGCGGCTGGACAGTGAAATATCGCAACAACAACCAGGTTCTTTTTTTTCCGCTCAACTTGCCCTTTGCTTTACAATCCCTTTGCTTATTGGCCCTCAGAAACTGAGAACCTTAGCATTATTAGATTTAAGAGCATCTACTTGTTTCTTAGACGAAGAATTTACGAAGCGTCATAAGATCCCTCTAGTATAAAAATCCAAACTTGTTCACATTGAGGTCATAGATGGGTGACCTTTATTGTCTGGTAGTGTCACCCATGAATCAGAACCTATAGAAGTGACGTTTAAGGGCCATAGTAGTCATATTATTTTTAATATTATTAGAACCCCATCAAATCCTATTATTCTTGATCTTTCCTGGTTGGAAAAGCATAACCCATCCATAGATTGGAAGTTGCGGAAGATGACCTTTCCCACAAAACCACCTAAGAGCAAGCCTAGTAGAAAATCCCGAATAGAGAAATCCTTATTCATTGGAGCAAGAGCGTTTATAAGATCGTCCAAGGAAGGCACACCGTTTGTCATTTATGCGACTCCAACTACAAGGGAGAAGATCTCAATAGCAAGTATACCTGAGCAATATAAGGATTTTAAAGACGTGTTTCAAAAGAAAAATGCCGACATGCTACTGAAACACTGACCATATGATTGTGCCGTAGACTTGCAGGAAGGAGCACAACCGCTTTTTGGCCCAATCTACAATCTATCGCAGACGGAGTTGGCAGAGTTGTGGAAGTACATCGACGAGAATCTAGCCAAGAACTTCATCCGTCATTCAAAATCGTCAGCTGGAGCACCCATCTTATGTGTGAAGAAGAAAGATAGCTCATTGCGAATGTGTATAGACTATCAAGGCCTCAACAAGATAACAAAGAAGAATCGTTATCCATCATCCTTGATTTTTGGTCTCTTAGAACAACTTGGACGTACAAGGATCTTTACAAAAATTGATCTAAGGGGAGCTTACAACCCTGTACGAATCAAGGAAGGAAATGAGTGGAAGACAACGTTCCGTACAAGATATGGCCATTTTGAGTATAATATCATGTCCTTTGGTCTTACTAATGCTCCAGCGGTCTTTCAATATATGATGAATGATATTTTTTGAGAGCACCTTGATGATTTTGTTGTCATCTATTTGTATGATATTTTGATATTCTCCAAAAACGAGGAAGAGTATGAAAAGCACGTTCGTTTGGTCTTGGAGAAACTATGCAAGCGAGGACTATATACCAAGTTGGAGAAGTGTTTATTTCACCAAATAGAGATGGAGTTTTTGGGGTTCATTGCGACTACGAAAGGCTTGAAGATGGACCCTAAGAAGGTGGATGCAATCGTGTCCTGGGAGGTTCCGAAGACGATTAGAGACGTACAATGCTTTCTTGGTTTTACCAACTTCTATCGGATCTTCATCAAGAATTACTCTCAAGTTGTTGTTCCTCTCACTCAATTGACATGCAAGGATAAGTTAAAATGGGGACCTCTAGCGGAGAAGGCGTTTCAAGACCTGAAGATCGCATTTACTACAGCTCCAATCTTGGTACATCCAGACTTTACAAAGGCCTTTTATTTAGAAACTGATGCTTCGGATTTTGCTTTGGGAGCTGTTCTTTCACAATTGGGAGAAGACAAGAAGCTTTATCCGATTGCATTCTATTTTTGAAAGTTCTGTGCTGCTAAAATCAATTATGAGATCTATGATAAGAAACTTCTTGCTATAGTGGATTTTTTCCAAGAATGGCATCACTTTCTTGAAGGAGCTGTACATCCAGTGACCGTAGACACAGATCACAAGAATTTGGAGTATTTCATGTCGGCTTGAGTTTTAAATCGATGTCAAGCTCAGTGGAGTATGTCGCTATCTATATTTGATTTTGTTATCACTTATTGACCTAGAAAGCAGCAACGATTATCTGATGCCTTATCGAGGAGATCGTATCTTGTACCAAAGGCTGGAGAAGCAACGTTTGATCAACAATGTACGACGTTGTTGAAGCCAGAGCAATTTCAGCTTTGCGCTACTATTGTGCCAATTAATGCTGACTTCCTCAATTAGGTACGTGTTGTGACCATTGAAGATTCAGTAGCCATTGATATCAAGCAGCATGCCAATGACGACAAGTTCAAGGTGGAGGGAGATCTTTTATACTTTGAGGAGCAGTTGTATATCCCAAAAGGACCAGCATGACTCCGAGTTCTTCAATCTCGCCACGATTTTCTAGCAGCACGACATTTTGGATTCAACAAGACCTTAGAGCTTATTTCTCGAGATTTTTGGTGGCCCCAAATGTGGAAGGATGTGAAAGATTTTGTCCTCTCCTGTGACATCTGTTCAAGATCCAAGAATCCTCAGCATCGCCCTTATGAACTCCTATAGCCATTGCCGATTCCACATCGACTATGGTCTTCAATTTCCATGGACTTCATCAGGGACCTGCCATCATCGAACTCATTTGACAGCATCTTTGTTGTGATAGATCGGCTTACAAAGATGGTGCACTTTATCCCTTGCAAGAAGACATCATCCAGTAAAGTCACAACAAGGCTCTTTCTCGATAATGTATATCGATATCATAAACTATCAGATGATATCGTATCAGATCAAGGAACCCAGTTCGTATCAAAGTTTTGGAGCTCTCTCTTTGAAATACTGAAGGTGGATATCAAGCTTTCTTCGGCTTTTCATCCTCAAATTAACGGCCAAACGAAACAAGTGAACTAAGTCTTGGAACAATACTTACGATGCAGCATCAACTATTAGCAAAACGATTGGACCACATATCTGCCACTAGCCGAGTTTGCATATAACGACACCCTCTATGTGTCGACTCAATACACACCATTCTTTTCCAACTATGGATATCATCCAAAGCTTGATTTATTGAGTTTGTCAACAAATAAAAATCCAGCAGCTGAAGGATTTGCAAAACAACTATCAGAGCTTCAAAATACATTGAAGCTTCAATTACAATCCGCTCAAGAATCCTACAAGGCATCTACAGATAGATTTCAGAATCAAGCACCTACTTTCAAAATTGGAGATAAAGCATGGCTTCTTCGACAAAATATCAAGACCAAGCGACTATGTGATAAGTTGGACTATCAAAGATTGGGACCATTTATCATTCACAAGCAAATCAATCCAGTGGCGTACCATTCTGAATTACCGGCTTCTATGAAGGTACATCCAGTCTTTCATGTTTCTCTGTTGGAGTCTTATCGAGAGTCGTCTTTTCCTGAAAGAGTGCAATGTCTGCCACCTAGTATTGAGATCGAGAACCATGAGGAATACGAGGTTGAAAAGATGTTGGATTCACGGCAAAGGTGGGGCAAGTTAGAGTATCTTGTTCATTGGTGCGGCTATGACATTAATGAGCGAACGTGGGAGCCAATTGAAAATCTCACCAATGCGTCGCAAAATGTACAAGAGTTTCATCAACAACATCGTCATAAACCTAAGCCGGTTCGACAATAGCTTCCTTCTGAAGCTTGCTCACCCAAGCATATAAGAAAGGAGGAGAGCACCACCAAAATTCGTAGTTGATATAGTTATTTTTTCTAAGATAAAGTAGAATTTTTTCAGTAGCCATAGTTTGGTCTTCTGATATGGATAGCCAAAAGATAGATACTATGCCAGTCAAATTATCTCAAACGACTAGCTCATGAAGGCGACCTTGAGATGAAGAACTACCTACACCACGACGACGACGGAGGATACCGAGTAACCGATCATTGGTGATTGTATTTGAGTTCGAGCTTGCTGACGATAGTCAACCAGAAGGCATGTTTGCAGGACAATTTCACAATGAGGACACGGAAGTACATGCTTGATCAGAAGTCGAAGGCATGGGCTACTACCATTGGCTTCAAGGACCAATGAACCACTTGCCTCATGAACAACAGTTGGAGTTCATAGTAGACGTTATGCGACAGATCTTCATTTTCTTACATTGGTACTAATTAACAACAACATTGCTTCTCAGAGACCTCGAAGCTAAAGGAGGGGATGATGTTAGGGACATAGTCCTTAGAACCTTCTAGAGACAAGTTTCTAGAACCTTCTAGAAGCAAGTCTCTGGAACCTTCTAGAAGCTTCTTAGTTGATGGAAATTGCTTGGGAAACTTCTTAGTTGGTAGAAGATGTTAGGGACATAGTCCTTAGAAATTTCTAGAGACAAGTTTCTAGAACCTTCTAGAAACAAGTCTCTGGAACCTTCTAGAAGTTTCCTAGTTAGTAGAAGTTGCTTCAGAAGCTTCCTAAATAGGAGTATATATTGGAATTGAGGCTAAAGAGTTCTTCAGTCTCGACAACACATCTCTTGGAGCTCTAGCTCACCTCTCTGGTGTTGTTCTTGTATTCATTTGATTAATCTAGTTCTTGCCAATTCTTCTTAAACTTCTTGTTAGATCTCAAGTCTGTATTTCTATGTCCATGACAACTAGATAGGACCTATAGTAGAATATTCTAGAAAGAATTTAGGAATTTTATTTAGATAGAGCATATCATAGAATCTTCTAAAAAAAATATTTAAGTTAGTTATTTAGGTTGGGTCTTTCACTTAAGAATATTCTAGAAAATCCAAATGATAGGAGAAGATATAAATAGGATTGACTAAGGCTTTTTGAGGCATCTAATCAGGTATGGCTTTGAACCCTTTCTCTTAATAAAGTTTGCTTCTGTATCTTTCTGTTCAAATCTGATTTGATTTAATTCTGTTTGATCAATTTAGTCTTTCATGTCCTATTTCATTTTGTTCCATCTAATTTTGTTCTAGTCTGTTTTGTCTTATTTTGTGATGAGGATTTATATTGCTATAGATTAGAAAGATCTTAGATTTTGAGATAGTCTAGTCTTGTTTCAATAAGCTACCAACTCATACAACATGTGGCTAATTTGTTGGCCAAGTTTTTAACCTATCAATCAACTATAAATAAGTTTAAAGTCAAATCTTTATCTATAAATTTTTGCCATAAGATATTATTAAATCTACTTACATTTATCATATACCTATTACTGCTTATTTAGATAATTATGTATGTTTGTAGTATTATTTTTCCTTCTAGAGACAAATTACATATACAATAATAATCATATGTTGAGGAAGTCCAAGATGTGGCAAATTGTATTTGCCACATACGGTGATCTTTCTTTGTTTTGAAGGTAGTTGATAGGTTCTTTCAACCATCAATAGTATTTCATACCAAGGCAAAAAGACAACCTTGATATTTGATCATTTTTAAGGCTTTCATAACCTTCTTCAAATAAAATATTTGAAACATTGTTAAAGGTGGTTTTTACTTTTAATAATATCACCAAATATTGGTAATTTATTTTAAGGTTATAATACCAAATACATTCTATTTCATTGTCTATTTGAAAAAAATATGTTCTTCAAGATCTTTATTTCTATTATGTTCTCTTGAAGGTTGTAATAATTATAATATCTTATTTGATAATTCAATAAATAATATTTTTACATTCAATTTGTTAGTTTTTGATTTTTCATCTTTATAGTACTACAAATATAAAAAAATTACAAACAAAGTTAAAAAATAGAATGAAATCTTTCCAAAACCTTGTTTTTTTTAAGATATCAACTATCTTCAAAACAAAGATCTATTATAATTTATTTTAGTTTTGATGGACATTGTCAATAAAAAAAAAATATCAACCTTTTTTGTTGCATTTGTAAAATTCTTGACTAGCTCTCATATACATTTATTAATATCATATTTATGCTAATGAATAAGATATTCCAACTTATTTTGGTGTTGCCTTGAATCTAAGATTCCTTCAACTTCAATAGTCCAAATCTATAATAATTCAACTTATTATAAGAGCAAATAGTCTTAATATTATAACAAAGTAATTATATTTTATTACCAATTTGGAATTGAGATTTTTCCTTACAATAGGCATCCAAGTTGATCTTTTATTGTTCTTTAGTTTCTTTTAGTTATATCTATATTATTGCATGTAATTTTAATAAATAATTTATCAAATCTTTTGTCAAATGATTATTAACTTTTGAGAAGTCAAAAGTATCAAATTATGTATAATAATCATAATTGGAAGAAAAAGATATTTGTTAAAAAAACACATAGATCCAAGAATCCTCGGCATCGCCCTTATGGACTCCTACAGCCATTGCCAATTCCACATCGACTATGGTCTTCAATTTCAATGGACTTCATCACGGACCTGCCATCATCGAACTCATTTGACAGCATCTTTGTTGTGATAGATCGGCTTACAAAGATGGCGCACTTTATCCCTTGCAAGAAGACATCGTCCAGTAAAGTCACAACAAGGCTCTTTCTCGATAATGTATATCGATCTCATAAACTATCAGATGATATCGTATCAGATCAAGGAACCCAGTTCGTATCAAAGTATCAAATCTTTTGTCAAATGATTATTAACTTTTGAGAAGTCAAAAGTATCAAATTATGTATAATAATCATAATTGGAAGAAAAAGATATTTGTTAAAAAAACACATAGATCATATTATTATAAGAAAATTCTACCAAGAGTAAAAGAACTGTCCAATCATCTTATTGGTAGTTGAAATATTGCTTAAAATATTCCTCCAAAATTTGATTTATTTGCTTTATTAATCTATCAATTTGAAGATATAATATTAAAGATAATTATATGTCATCTTTAGAATCTTAAAAAAATTCTTCAAAAACTTAATACAAATTGAGTCTTTGTATTTAATATAATATTCTTTGATAATCTATAATAGCAATAAATGTTGTAAAAAAAAAAAAAAAAAAAAAAAAAATCATCTATAATAGAGTTCGTATATGGTATAAAATAAAATATTTTGGTGAAAAAATCTACTAACACAAATACAAAATCATAAGAACTTGAAACTAGAAGGTTTGAGATAAAATCCATAGAAATAAACGACTATGGTTGTTTTGGAATAAGTAATGAGTCAAGAAGTCCATAAGGTTAATGACAAGGTGTTTTTGATCTTAAACAAACATCACATGATTGTACAAAGCTTTTAATTCCCTTTCACATTTGAAGCCATCAAAAATTTCTAAATATTAATTCTAAAGACTTGTTGTATCTAAAATATCATATTATTAAAAAATTATGATAAGTTTGAAAAATATGTAATTATTTATTTTTTAAAATATATAATTATTTTTTAAAATAAAATAGATTATTTTTAAATTTAAACTTAAAAATATCATAAGATTTAAAAGAATTTTTTTAATATTATGAATAAGAGGATCAATGGACATACTCAATTGAATTTACTTTAAAAAGATTGAATCAATGATTAATATTGATTTCATTGCTCAAAGATGAAAATGCTCTATCTTCAAGAAGATTGTTCTTTATTGATCAAAAGCTATATGTTCTTTTTTTGGTATAAAATAAAAGTATTTAGAAATGATATTTAATAAAAAAAATTCTTTTTATAGTTGATATGTAATCTTAAAATCAAATCTTGATTAAGAAACGCTCCAACAAGTTTTGCAATAATTCAAGAGACATGCTGACATGAAATATTTGAGATTCTTTTAATCCATACTGAAACAAGACCAATCTATCTCAAGTATCTAAGACCCTTCTAATCTACAACAATATAAAAACTTATCAAAAGGTAGAACAAATTAGACTGGAACAAAATTGAATACAATTAAATAGAATGGGTTACAAAAGACAAATTAAGAAATTAGAATTAAGACAATACAGAAAAAAATAGGAAGATATAAAATCCAATTGTATTAAGAGAAAGGGTCCAAAGCCATACTTGACTAATTGTCCCAAAAGGCTAGTCTAGTCTTATTTATGCTTTGTTCTACCACCTTGGACTTTCTAGAATGTTCTACAATGGATCCTATCTGGTCCACTAACCTAATTCTAATTCTAAAAACTTCTATTTTTCTAACTATCTATCCCTATATAAATATCTTACATATATATATATATATATATATATATATATGGTATTTGGATTAAAAGATCTTTCTAGATAATAGTACCATTTTTGAAATAAATCCACAATTATAAGAAGTTTTTTGTTGTGAATCTTATATTTGATCTTGACTATTGAAAAAAATTTGGAATAATAAGCTCTTGAATGTAATTTTTTATTTTTTCTTATTTGTAACAATTTCACATCTAAAGCATCTATTTTCATGAAGAATACCTTAGAAAAGTTGAAAAAATATAAAAATGGTATAAAAATAAAAGCTATCTTTAAAGCTTCAAAAGATGTTTCAATTTTTCTATTCCACTTAAGTTTGTCTTTATATGTCAGATGTATAAGAGAGCCAAAACTTGAAAAAAGTTCTTTGTAAAGATTTGATAATAATTGACAAATTCCATAAAATATTAGGCATTTCTTATTGATTTTGGAACCTTCTAATTTATAATGGTCTTGATCTTCTTAGAATCAATCATAAGACCATCATTTACAATGATTTATTTTAAGAAATCAATTTGAATAATATGAAATATATACTTTTTTATCTAAGTGTATATTCTTGCATCTCTAAATTTTTGTAATACATCGCAAATATGAAATTCATACTCTTTTACATTCTTAAAATAAATTATAATATTATCAAGATAATAGACAAAAAAATCATTAAAAAAATCTGAAAAAATATCATTTCTTAGTTGTTGAAAAGTAGCTAGTGCATTTGTGAATCCAAAAGATATGACATTATATTCAAAATATTCATATTTAGTTTGAAATTCAGTTTTTTATTTATCTCTTTTTTTGATACATATTAGATTGTATACTCTTTTAGATCTATTTTTATATAGATCTTTGCTTCATTGAATTGATCAAAAAGTCTTGAAATCAAAGATAAAGGATACCTTTTTTATGGTGATTGTATTGAGTCTTCAATAGTCTACATACATCCATAGTAATCCATCTTTTTTCTTCAAAAATAAGATAAGAACTTCTATAAAGAGTTTTGAATAATATATGAGGTTCTTAGCCAAGTTCTTATCAAAGTATTTTTTAAGTGTTACCACATAGTATGCAATAGTATCTTAACTTCATATTTCTTTTATTTTTAATAGACTCCAATAGTAGTAGTCTAAAAAGAGTCCCAAGTTAGAAGTTCTACAACTGGATTAATATACTTTTTACAAGATAATTTTAATTCTAAAGTATTTGAATCAACTTAGATAAAAAAAAAATATTATGCTATGCAAGTTGGCCAAATTCCAAGAGTCTATATTACTTTGGAGGTTTGTAGTAAGCAGATTATAGATTATAATAGGATTGTGCATAAGAAATTTTGATTACAATAAGAAGTATATAGCTTTTTGTTGGTTGGATCTTCAATTTTGAGATGTTAGTATAGAGAATAACCTTTCTTATTATCTAACAAAGTAAGAACTATAGAAATGGATACATAAGAACTAAATAGATGAATTTTTTAAAAATAAAATTATATTTTCAAGATTGTATCTTGTAAAAAAATGTATATAAATTGAAAAGCTTTTAAACTTAGTGCAAGGTAATGGCTTGATGAAAATATAAATAGGTTACTAATCTATATTGAAGTATATAAAACAAACTTGTTTTTATGCAACTATGTCATGTATATAGTACAAATAAATTTTGAAATATTTTGTTTTGAAATGATACAAATAATTATATAATATTTTGATTGAATTTTGATTATTGTAGCATAGATCAATAGATTCAAATTTCACAAATTCCAATGCATGAAAATCCATATAGTTTTTATTTATGTCTCAACTAAAATATAGTATTCCAGCTTAATTAAAGATAAAGTAATGCAAATATATTTTGTTGTACACCTTGCAATGTTTGATGTTTTTTAGTAATTGTGTTTTTGAAGAATTATTATCTATTGAATCAAATTCTTAAACTATTGTTGCTTCATAGTTGAATTAATAGAGAAACAAATTATTAGATTTGTGAAAGAACTAAATACTGAGCTATTTGGTGTACTCTTCCATAATCGTCATATCAAGTTTTTTGGAGAGCATCTACTCCAACTTGTTTATAATAGACTTTTTATCACTTATAAAAAAATAAAACTTTGTCATACAAAACAAGTATCATTATTTTTCTATTGCAATGTAGATAATAGAGATTACTATTGGCAAATGATTTTTTTATTTTGTTGTATTTTATGAAGCAATTGATTTTTTAGAACCAAAAATGATAAGCTTGCCTAAGTCCATACAAGTTTCAATTGAGGTTATAAACTAAGTATTTGTTGTCAAGGCTCTTGTATCATTATATATGTATCATACAAATAGCCATTTAAAAATATTATTTTGACATCCAAATAATATATCTTCTCTTCTTATGCACCTATAAGAAAATTTATTGTTTTTATTTTATTCTATTTAATAATTGGTCAAATTTCTTATTAAAGTCGACTACTTATAATTATTACTATTCCTTTGTTATAAATTGTGCTTTCAAACTATCTAGTCTACCATTAATTTCAAGTTTTTTTTTATATATTTATTTTGAAATGGTGGCATATTTACATGCACGAAGTGGCACTAAAGACCACATCATAAACTTATTGATGCTTGCTATTTTTTTGTCCATTGTTATTCTCAAGTTCAAATCTAGAACAACCGCTTCATATATGAGGTCCTCCTCTAGATTAGCAATAAATTGTTCAAGTAGAATTCATAACTTTTTAATACAATTTGATCTTCTAATTGGAAGATTTATACTACAATCATAAAATTAGAGAAGTAATGGTTGTTTAGGATTGAATAATTGTAGAGACTAACGAGACAATAAATATGAAGATTGTAATAGAACTTTTGAAGGTGATGAGATAGGAGAACAAATTAGGGATTGTGGCATAGATTGAAGTAGATTGGCTACTTTTAAAAGAATTGATCTAGTTATGACTATAGGTGTAACAGACAAATTAATAATTTAAACTATCTATTGATAGATGAATGTATCAACATTTTTACTAACAATAAAGATTGTAGAAAGTACATTTGTTTCATCAAACTTAGTATAATAAGAAATTAGCATTTTTTTAATAGATGGATTATAGCACCAATATCTTTAAGGGATGTCATCCTAATCTAAGACAATACATTGTGATACTTTAGGATCTATCTTTTTTGTCTTATGTTTTGATACTTAGACAAATATTTTTGTTCCAAAATTTTGAATGTAAAAGATATCAGATTTTTTTCCTATAAAAGCTTCTATTGGTGTTTTATCTTTCAAAGATTTGGTTGACTTTCTATTCAATATGTAGACAACTAATTGAATAGCCTTAAAGCATAGGAATATAGGTAGATATGTCTAATAAAGAAGAAATATATTTATTTCAACTAGAGACTTCTTTTTTTTTCTTAGCAATATCATTATTTTTCTAGAGAAAAGATTTAGAAAATTAGTCAATTATGCCATGCTTTGAGCAATAATCAAAGAATGAAGTTGAGATGTATTGATCTCTATTATTTGATTGTAGCAACTTCAATTTGTGGTTAGTTAGAGTTTTTGTCATGCCTTTGAACCTTTTAAATTGAACAAATATTAGGTTTTTTTTCTTTGATAAATACCATAGAGATAAATATGCTAAAATCATTGATAAAGGTGACAAAATAATGTGCATCATTATGTATATGTCTTTTGAATGGTCTACAAATGTTCCTATGTCACAGACATTTACATTTATCTCAGTAGTTACTTATATGATTAAGTAGATGTAGATAAATATAGAATAGTTTTATAAAGTCTTCTAGAATAGCTTTCTAGAAGCTTCATAGATACAATTTTGACTTTAGATGTATTTGTAGGTTAGAAACTTGGCCAAAAAACTAACCATTGATTGATAGCTTGTAGAACAAGTTATCTCCATATAGTCGCTTGTAGAACAAGCCAACTACGTGGCACATACATAGATAACTTGCCTTGCAAGATAAGACATGTAGCTATCAAAGTCAACACATGTTGGAGGTCCTATAGGACATTGCCACATAGCTCTTAGTTAGATAGTATATATATGGAGGCAAGAGTGAAGCCTTTTTTACTCTTGTCAATGCCTTTCTAGTCTTAGTCTTGTTTTAACACTTTCTAGTCTTCTTGTTTTTAGCAATAGCCATTCTACTTAATATTACATGACTTTTTGAGTGACTTTCTAGTTTTCTTCAGTGATAGAAGAGTTTATTGAGGATTTCCTTTCTTCGAGATTCATATCCTTGACAGTTTGACAAGAGTGCTAATATATTATTTCTGTCTTGTTTTAGAAGTGAGTGCATTATTCCACTTTAATTGTTGTGTTTTGAAGGTTGCGGACTATCCACATTTAAACAAAAAATCTTGTTTTCTAACACTGATCTTTTCCTTAAAGAGAGTAGATTACCCCTCTTTATAAGATTTGTTTTTAGAGATTGCGGATTATCCTCCTCTAATTTAACTTTTGAATTCGTTTGAATTATCTATAAAAGAAAAGATTATGGATGTTACTCTCAACTGAAGTGAGAATAGATTTATAACTATGGCAAATCTTCATGAGCTTGTCAACACTCTAAGAGTGGAAATGTCACATATTTCCAATGTGAATCATGGAAGTCCTATGCCTACGCCTATAGAAGAAGTTCAGAGTCTGGAGCAAGAAGTTGTGCAGTTGAAAGAAGCAAGTAGATCAACGTCACAACCAAATCTATGGAGTTTTACTTCTATAAATATGACAGGGACAAGGATTAGTATGCTTGAGAAGTTTGATGGAACAAGATCAAAATTACGAGGATTTTTGCAACAAGTTAAGCTCTATCTAAAGTTGTATACTTTCCAATATCTTGATGGATTTATCCAAGTCGGATTCATAGGCGCACTACTATTAGGAAGTGTTCTTTCTTGATTTGTAATTTTAATGGAAAAAGATTCACGACTCCTTTATGATTTGAATTCATTCTTAGAAATATTTATGGCCACATTTGGAGAAAATGATCGAGAACGAGTAGTAAAGACCAAGTTTTTATCTTTACGACAAGGATCACAATGAGCCACTATATATACTACCAAATTCCAAACCTCACTTGCGACGTGGACTAGAATGACAAAGCACTTACCAACCAATTTTGATATGGATTGAAGGATAGTGTCAAAGATTTGTTATTAACAATGTCAAAAGTAGAATCTTTGGAACAATTTATTACTCAAGCCATTGCATGCAGCAATCATTTATTTGAAAGGCATCAAGAACAAAGATTTGATTAGAGATGAATAAGTCAAGTAATGGCAGTAGCTCCCAAGTTTTTTGAAACGTATTCATCAAAGCGAAAACCAATATAAATTGATATGATACGTTTTAACCTCTCACAAAGTAAGAAAAGACTTGACGTCACCAAAAGGGGTTGTGTTTATATTATGGAGAAGCTAACTACACTGCTCAATATTGTCCAAAGAAGCAATGCAATTATAAAATGAGGAGCACAATTACCAAAGAAGATAATGTGTCAAAAAACGAGTTTCTCCAGCTACAATATGGACCATGCAGCTGGAATCATATGCAATACCTAGTAAAGATCTTATCCTCTCTTCAAACTCCTCACTTTGTTTTATAATAGAAGTATATTTAGGATATAATAATCACAAAGTCTATGTCTTGTTAGATTCAAGAGCCTCAGTATGTTTTATAGACAAAGATTTTGCCAAAAATCAAAAAATACATTTAGTGAAGAAAGTTAAATCCGTACATGTAGAAGTCATAGATGGTCATTCATTGTCTTTTGGAAATGTTATCCATGAAACTATTCCTTTAGATGTAGCAATTAAAGATCATAACAGCGTAATAGTATTTAATGTAATAAAATCTCCCTCTAATCCGATTACTTTAGAATTATCATGGCTAAAAAAATATAACCTTCAAATAGATTGGATTTCTCGTAACCTTAAATTTCTTGATAATATAATCCAAGATTGTGTATATAACTCCAGTACATCCAAATCTTTACTAGTAGGTGCAAAAGCTTTCATGCATGCTGCAAAAGAAGGATCATCTTTTGCTATATATGCTACACTCATTTCTAATGATGAAACAATGTCCAGTAGTATTTCTAACTAATATGAAGAATTCCAAGATATTTTTGAAAAAAAAAATGCAGATATTCTCTTCAAGCATTGACCTTATGATTGTTCAATTGATCTGCAAGAAAGAGCTCAACCACCATTTGGACCAATCTATAGCTTATCGCAAAATGAGTTGGCTGCATTAAAGGAGTATATTGATGAAAATTTGGCAAAGAACTTCATATGTCATTCTAAATCTCCACCCAAAACTCCTATCTTATTTGTAAAGAAGAAAGATGGATCTCTACAAATGTGTGTGAATTATTGAGGACTCAACAAGATCACCATTAAAAATAGGTATCCTTTGTCTTTGATTTCAGGACTTCTTGACCAACTCAATCAAGCAAAGATTTATACCAAAATAGATCTGTGAAGAGCATACAACTTAGTTCGTATTTAAAAAAGAAATGAATAGAAAATTACTTTTCAAACTAGGTATGGACATTTTGAATATAATATCATGCCTTTTGGAGTCACAAATGCACCAGCCACTTTTTAATATCTTTTTAATGATGTTTTTCATGAATTTTTAGATGATTTCATTGTTTGCTATTTAGATGACATTCTAATCTATTTTAAAAACACAAAAGAACATAAGCTTCATGTTCGTGGCATGTTATAAAAACTTAAAGATTCATGATTATATGCCAAGTTGAAAAAGTGTATATTCCACACTACTAAAGTTGACTTTTTAGGATACATCATTTCCAACGAAGGCCTTATGATGGATCCCAAGAAGGTTCAAACTATCATAGATTAAAAGATTCCAAGAATAGTATGAAATGTGCAATGTTTTTTGGATTTTGCTAATTATTATTGAATCTTCATCAAGAATTTTTCTCAAGTTGTAGCTTTACTTATTTGTTTGACTTGTAAAGACAAACTTGAGTGGAATAAAGAAGTAGAAGCATCATTTGATGCTTTAAAGAAGGAGTTTTTTTTTGCACCAATCTTATATTGTGTTGACTTTTCCAAGGTATTTTTTATGGAAACAGATGCGTCAAATTTTGCTATAGAGGTCGTGTTGTCACAAATGGGAACAGATGATTAACTCAACCCAATAGCTTTTTATTTGAGGAAATTTTCAGCAGCCGAGATTGATTATGAGATCCATGACAAAGAGCTCTTTGCAATCATGGATTCATTTCAAGAATGGCTTCATTATCTAGAAGGTACCTCAAGTCCAAATATTATATATATAAACTATAAGAATCTCGAGTACTTCATATCAATACATATCTTGAATCGTCGTCAAGTTCGTTGGAGCATGTTTCTATCTAGAATCAATTTCAAGATCACTTATCGACCCAAAAAATAACAAGGTCTATCGAACGCTTTTTCTAGCCATTCTTATCTTGTATCAAAAGAAGGGGATGCATCTTTTGATCAACCAAGATCAATTCTCTTAAAGCCTAAGCATTTTCATCTTCGAGCTATAAAATCAACATTGACGTTTGTTTCAACATCTGTGAAGCAAATTCAATCAAGCATGTCCTCTGATCCTCTTGTTCAAGATATCAAAGATACTTCCTCTAAGTCCCATGATACTTCTAAGTTTGAATTCAAGAATAATCTATTATATTTTAAAGGATGCCTATGTATTCCAGAATATGAAGCTTGATTACGTATTCTTCAAGCTTGTCATGACTTTCCAGCAACAAGACATTTTTGGTATAATAAAACTTTGGAAGTAATATCTAGGGATTTTGGGTGGCTACAAATATAGAAGGCAGTCAAGGATTTTGTACAATCTTGTGATGTTTGCTCAAGATCAAAAACTCCTCGTCATCGACCTTATGGACTTCTTTAGGTGTTATCCATTCCAAAACAACTATGGTCTTTTGTTTCTATGGATTTCATCATAGATCTTCCAATCTCAGGTTCTTATAATTCTATATTTATAATAGTAGATCGTTTTAGTAAGATGGCATATTTTATACCATGTACAAAATCTATCACAGGTAAAGAAACAATTGAGCTTTTCATTGACAATATCTATTGTCATCATGGATTACCAAAGGATATTATATCAAATAGGGAGACTCAATTTGTATCAAGATTCTAAAGGTGGATATAAAGCTTTCTTGAGCTTTTCATCGTCAAATTGATGGACAAACAAAATACGTAAATCAACTTTTGGAGCAGTATTTGAGATGTACCATCAACTATCATCAAGATGATTAAACAACTCTTTTACCATTGGCAGAGTTTGCATATAATAATTTGGTATATTCTTCCATTCAATAAACACCTTTCTTTGCCAATTATGGTTATCATTCACATCTTGATACTTTTGACTTTTCAAAAGTTGATAATCCTGCAATAAAAGATTTAGCAAATCGCTTGTTAAAGCTACATACAACAATGAAGACACAATTAAAGAAAGCTCAAGAACGACAAAAGACCAACGTGAATGCCTATCGCAAGGAGCAACCACAATATAATATGGATGACAAGGTATGGTTACTTTGTCGTAATATCAAGTCTACTCGTCCTTGTGATAAATTAGATTATTGTAGGTTAGGAACTTTTCCTATTTTTAAACAAATCAATCTTGTTGCCTATCGATTACATCTATCTGAGTCTATGAAGATCCACCCTGTATTTCACGTATCTCATTTAGGGTCGTATAAGACAGTGAATATCTTAGAAAGAAGACAAATGCCACCTCTTCCTATAGAAGTGGATAATAAGCAAGAGTTTGAGGTTGAAGAAGTCTTAGACTCAAGGTTGCGCCAAAATAGGTTGAAATATCTTGTTCATTGGCACTGATATGATATTAGTGAACGCACATAGAAGCCATCAAAGAATCTTACAAATGCAGCAAAGAAAGTTGAAGTCTTTCATCAATGACATCCATCAAAACCAAGATGAAGAATAGCAAACCTTTGTTATAAAAGAAAGAAGATCAAAAGAAAATAACATTCTACCTTCTATCTTTCATTGTAACTTCTAAGTATTTGTGATGAGATCGAGCACCAACAACCAATAGATTCAACTCAAGAGCTTTCAATTGCGGACTTACCAAACAAGACATTGTAATTGTCATAACCTTCAAGATGACGAAATCAAAATGAAGATCCTCAAGAACGACATGTCCTTCCTCAAATAGATGGTGAGATACAACATGTTTGATATCACAACCTTGGAAGAGACTTCCAATGTTTAGTAATTTTATTAGAAGTAGGAACAACTCCTAACCGTGTTCGAAATGTTTTATTTGAAGGAAGTTACAAATGCCTCAACAATGACCAAATAATAAGGTGGTCTTCTCGCCTTGGTATGGGATACTATAGATGGTTGAGAGGACCTATCAACCATCTTCGAAGAGAGCAAAGATTGGAGTATGTAGTAAATACAATTTGCCGCATCTTAGACTTCCTCAATATATGAAGACCGCTCCTCGTGGAACTCATCCTTAAAAGGGGGGGTAATGTCATGGACATATACATTTACCTCAGTAGTTACTTATATGATTAAGTAGAAGTAAGTAAATATAGAATAATTTCATCAAGTCTTCTAGAGAAGCTTCCTAAAAGCTTCATAGACATGGTTTTGACTTTAGATGTGTTTGTAGGTTAGAAACTTGGCAAAAAAACTAACCATGTATTTGTAGCTTGTAGAACAAGTTATCTCCGTGTAATAACTTGTGGAACAAGCCAACTACGTGGCGCATACATGGATAACTTGCCTTGAAAGATAAGACATGTGGCTAGTAAAGTCAACACATGTTAGAGGTCCTATAGGACATTGCCAAGTAGCTCTTAGTTAGATAGATATATGGAGACAAGAGTGAAGCCTTCTTCACTCTTGTCAAAGCCTTTCTAGTCTTAGTCTTGTTTTAAGACTTTCTAGTCTTCTTGTTTTTAGCAATAGCCATTCTAGTTAATATTACATCACCTTTTGAGTGACTTTCTAGTTCTCTTCAGTGATAGAAGAGTATATTGAGGATTCGCTTCCTTCGAGATTCATATCCTTGACATGCTATGGATGAGTTGGAGAGGCTTGGAGGATGACAATGTGTTTTTTGGAAACTTTCTTTGTACTTGCTTCTCCAATTGGCATGTTACAAATAAAGTTGAGATGTAATAATCTTAGTAATCTAAGTGTCAATTTTGACCTTGACATTTTGTACATGGCTAGAAAGTTTAGCTAGCAAAGTTGCTTGTGCCAAAGTAGAGCTTGATCTATTTCCTTTGACTGTTCTATGCTACAGATTTCAACTTGAAAAATACTTGTAGCATTTGACCTATATAATCCTCTTTTTGCTATTCTTTGTCCTTTGCCTGGAATGACTCAAGTTTGCATATGTCAAATGAGGCATGTGGATTTGACAAATTCTGTAGTATAACCTTGATCCAAGATATAGCCTACAGACAACAAATTTTGCTTAATGTCAGGTACAGGCAAAATATTATCTATCTGTTTTATTTCACTAGTTGAAAATTGAAGGTACTCACTGCCCTTTCCTGCAATGTCATGGGATTAACCCCTAGCTGCGATAATAGCAGTAGTTACAGGTTTTAAAACTGAGATTATGCTTGGATTTCTTGTAACATGTTGAGTTACAGCAGAATCAAGAATCCAAATGGTTTTGGATGAGCTCTTTTGTACTATACTAGCTAGGATATTTGGACTATGTAAGCCATAGTTGTAATCAGTAGATTCAAGGGCGTGGATTTCTCTTGACTCAAACAGATAAGACTCTAACACATCCTCAGCATGAGTTGCTGCTCTCTGAATTGGACTCTTGATGTTAAGAGGACTTTTTCTTTTCTATTGTAGTAAGGATGACTCCTAGACTTTTTATCGAGACTTTTAAACTTCTGCTCTAAGCACTTCATCTGTTCTAGAGTTTTTTTTAACTCACAGTTATCTTCCCAATGATCCTTTTCTCTACAAAAGAAATAGGTATCATCGGAGGATGGACAATTTCTGGGTGGCTGTGTCCTGTTTTTAGATCCGCGACCAAATTGCAACTTGGGTTCTGTTGAAGGTCTTGACCCTCTTAAGAATCGAGCTGTAGTAGCCCTCTTGTTAGAGCTGCTGGAATTCCCTTTTCTCATCCAGAGAACTTCTTCGCTTGTCTCCTTCTCCGTGTCCATGCGAATCTGCATTTCCTCATCTAGTAACTTCTGAGAAGGTAGGGAGATTGTCATTACCCGTAAGTAGCTTTCTGAGGGCTGATATTCCCTAGGCAAGGAATGTAGGAGCAACAATGAAAGAAGATCCTCTGGTAGTGTCACCAAAATAGCCTCTAGTTGGTCCATGATACTCTTGATCTCCTTCAGATAGTTCTCCATGGTGGAAGCTTCTTCCTTTCAAGAGGTTATCAGTTGCCTGAGTAGCAATAGCCTCATGGATCCCATGCTTGGCACATATCGACTTTTGAGATGTAGCCAGCAGTCATACGGGTCATTGAATCACTTGATGATTGATATCAATGAGTCGCGTACCGATTTGGAGATTGCATCTAAAACAGCCTTCCTTCCTTAAAACTCAACCTTAGGAACTCCTTGAGGTAGAGGATTGATGCAGTAAGTCTAGAGTTGGTGTCGTTCCAGAATCCGTGTCATCTTGAAAGACCAAACTTGGTAGTTTGTGTCACCCTCTAGGCAACTTGAGTCTGGAATAGAGAAATCCAGACTTTTGCTATGGTGAATAGCTGATCTGATTTGTCTACCTACTGCAGTGTTGACGGTATCGAGGCTTGCTCCAAAGGTGAGGCTTGTGGGCTGATTACTTGTCGCTTCTCCCTGGAAGTCTGCCATGGCTCTCACGAGATTTTAACAGAACTTCAATCTGCTACAGTACTAGGCAGAGCAGTCTCAATTGCTCCTTGCCATGACAATTTATTAGCCCCTGCTGCAAGTATCTCGGTACAAATAATCCACTTGAATTACAACAATGTAAAGATTTAAAGCATTTGCACCAAAGGATCGCCGTGTGCTTAGTGAACTTCAACATTATGTGGATCAAATTTTTATTATATAGTTCCAAATCAGCTTTTCAAGGACTACTCAGAAAATGATAGCTGATTGAAAAGTGAACACTAGGTGCTATAAGAGCAAATCGGTGTGTTCCCAATCATGTTCTAAATGTTTAGCGCGGTGCACAATGCAAAACATCAGGACTGAAAGGTTAAATCTTCTCTGGACATTTCAGATATTTTAACTACATACAACAATGTTGTTTCAAACTGGACGCTCTGTGTTGAGCACAGTGGGTTAGAACCTACAGCACTTGTCAGCTCTGTGCAAAGATAAAGATAACCTCAATGGACCGCATTCAGCCAGCTAGCTAACAAGGAGGCTCTACGAGCTAAATGGTATCACTATGTACTGAAAATAAATTTCAACTCTTATGAAAGTGGCAAGAACCAGAACATGCACTAGCCCCATTTTCATGGTGCGAGGCATAGATCCTCTCCCGCTCATTCCCGAATGAACATAACGCATCATGCTACCCCGACAGCTGCAACTTCTACTAAAACCCAAAAGAACCCAATGTTGCAAGAAACAACTCTTGAAAATGAGGTGCTAATGAAGCATCATCTGCTTTTATCTTTACTTGCGAGGACGCAGTTGATGTGTTAACGATCAATTCCACCAAGAAAAAGCCAGATGTTGGAGGAGAATCAGCTGCTTGAGCGTAAAAGAAGAACTTAAATGTGGGGGCCTTACCACCAGAAGCCATAACTTCCACTAAATTGGCTTGCATGTGACGGATGAGCGGTTGCGGAGTTGATAGAGCAGCTACGTTGGCCAATGTGTGATCCTGGCGGTAAAAACGAAGATATGAGTACACAGAAAGCATTCATTTTTATGAAACTAATACTGGAAGACTTTAAACTCCAGATTCACATAACATCAACGGCCAAAGCAGGAGCCCTAAAAACCTCATCGCGTATTGAATATCAGGTAGCAAAAATTTTCAATTGCACACTTAGTTTAAGAGTTGATTAAATTAATGGCAAGAGAGTCATTAGTGGCGGCTAGTTTATGTAGTCATCTTAACACGCAACCCAAGAAGTATCAGGAAGAAAAATAAAAAGATAAATTAGTCACATTCCCTTATCCCAAAAAAATCCTGAAAATTACAAAGACTACAAGCAACGTTTGTCCTTGACGAGTGACTACGTTCAGAAAGACATAAACACGTACCACAGTCGAGGCAACTGCAAGTTGACCCCACTTCCGTTGGAATGCTTGAGGATCTAAGGAAGGTTTAGCCTTAAGCTTTAAAGAAGATGGAGCAGGGGTAGAGACATCATATGTGTTGAGGCCAAGCAAGTCGTCGAAGTCCAGTAAAGAGGTAGAAGTTGCAGCTGGGGTAGTTGCCACCTGAGGTGTTGGCGTGGGAAAAGCTGCTGATTGTGATCTGTACAATACATCGTAATAGTAAACGTCAAACTTGATTCCAGTACGGTAACTTAAAGATAGGACAAACAGACTATAATAAAAATAAAAATAAAACGTTCATGTCAGTTCTCCGCGCCGAATTTTAGTTTTTAGGCAAGAAACCCAAGAACCGTGCTACTACATTGAAGCTATACGTAACAGGTTTCTAGTTACCCTCTCTATCTGCAGCTTGTACCCTTCTGTATTTTACATGTATTGATAACTTACAAACAACAACAAAAAAATGACGTAGACTAACCTTTGAGGAGCGGATAAGCTGTCAAAGCCACTCAAGTCTGGACCATTATAAGCATGAGAGCCATTGCTAGCAGCTACAATGCTATCTTCTTTGTCAGATGGGCCTAGAAGGAGGTCGTTATCATTCGCATCTACAAGTTGGCTAGGCAGCACATCATCAGTAGTTGTTGGTCCCATGGGCAATAGTCCTGTATCTTCCACAAGCTCAATGGGCCCCCGGACTTCCTTGTCCAAAAACATGTACGAGGGCTGCACAGACAAACAACAAATTTGAATCAGGAACTCCCCCCTGATCAGAAGCCTCGAATATTGACTTCACCACAAAAAGTTCAGTACAGCAAGAGGTTGGACAAACTCGCATATACCCTTAACATGATGAACCTATGCTGCTTGAACATAGAAAATATCAAGCATATTGAGGTACATTCACCTGCTTTCAGGCCTTTTAGCACCGAGGACCATCACGCCTACTAAACTAGTGAATCAATCTACTGCAAAACTTGCAAGCGTGAACATAATTAAGGTCCCGTATAACAGAAAATAAGCAAAGACGAATTTACCTGTTGATATACAACGGATAAACTGTTAAACTCGTCAAAAATACGGTCTTTAATCTCGCTGCTCTGTGTGTCTGCGAAAACAGAGACAGCTTGTTTTGCGGGGTTTACAACTCGCTCAGCCACCTCCACACCCTGCTGGAGTAACCTATAATATAGAAGCGCCCTGTCATGCACGTCCTGCCATTTACAAAGCAAGTATCAGTGGTAAATCAATTATAAAAAAACATATTAAAAACCAAAGTTAGAAGCCAAATTTGAACATCACGAAATTCTTTTTGATGTTTTATTACTCAAATAATATTTCTTCACCAGATATATATATATATATATATATATATATATATGAAATACTTCCTTCATAAGCAACTTACTGTGAAACCCCACAGATAAATAAGTAGAATTCTAGTAAAGAGCAACAGTACTATATTCAGAAGAGTATGCGGCTCCATCTCTACTCTTGAAAAATTCCGAGGACCCATTGATGACCTCCGCAAACAACATACACTTACTCATTCAATCAGAAACGATAAGGAAAACGTGAAAGCAGCCTACTGTAGGCTGAACACTGAAACCAGAACCGTAACTAGAACCCTACAGAAAACAATCAAAGTCAAATTTAAATGTGACACTTCAGCAAAAGCAAAATGCAGCATACCTGATGAGCGTCAGCAAGTCCAGCCGAAAGCGCAGCACCCAACATCTTGATACTTTCAGGGGGTCTCTTAAAGAAAATCTTAGTAATAGCTGTTAAAAGCTCCAATCTTACCTGCCAATAAAGATGAAAGTTAGCAACCTCGCTTCAAAAGGCAGGTAAACAAAGAATAAGTATATTGCAGAAATTCTCAGACACAGAATGACACACAAGGAGAGGTTTAGTATAATAACTTGATAAAAGGTATCATGCACATCTCAGACTGATTTCAATGCACAAGTCACCACGTTTGGGCGACAAGAGGATAATCAAATGCGGGCGCAGCAAAACCGAATCAAATCGATCAGATTTACGAGAGCTGAATGAAAATTCTATACCTCAGCAGAATTTTCTTCGGTCCAATTCTGAACAAACCCCTCCAAGATATACGGTGCATCGGGCATATCATAGGCATACTCGCCTAGCATCCATATCAATGCAGCCTTGGCTTTTGGTTCAGTCACAGCTTTGCTGCTCACGCTACCGACCACTGCAATACAATCGTGGCTCCACTGGGGATATTTGCGAAGAAGGTCTTTTACCAATACCTGCTCAAATCCGATGAGAAATTAATTATGGTAATCTTTTCTTGCGGTCGCATGAAGCTCATGGCAACTATGGGTGGCAGGAAAAAAAACCACCCCGGCATTTCGCAACCATTTACATATTCTCCACAGCTCATGGTTGATGCCACTCGGAACAAAAACTGCAGACAATCTAAAGAAGTCTGGTCTTGAAGTAACATCTACCCTTGTCAAACGTAACAAGAACAACAACCAACAATTAATGACACAAGAGCAAGAAATAACACAAACCAAAGTCTCTGCTGTCACATAGTCCTTCTCCATTTCAAGGAACTGAAGCAATCGATCAACAATGGCGTTGACGTCATACTGTTGCAACGCAATTTTCCCAACAGCTCGAATGGACTCCCGAGCTATTGCCACGTCCACATTAGCTGCGTACTCGCTAAGCTCTGTCACTGTCAATCACCACATAGTTATTATACTAAACCTCTCCTTGTGTGTCATTCTGGTCGAAATTGTATATCCAACTGAAAGAGAAAAACTAAATGCCAAATTAACCTAGCGAACCACGCCCCGGCGGACTCATGCAAGAGTGAAGTAATCTAATTCCAGACTGACTTCCTGAGCTGCTTCAAATCGAAAATCACCACAAAATCGATAAATGTTCCAGATGCAAGTTACATAAGTCGAGGTAAACCGGTTTATAAAAAGTAGTGCTAAAAGAAACGCGGAACCCTTCTGCAATTTACCAATCTCATATGTGTTTGATTCATTGGCTACAGCCGTAAGCATCTCCAACTTCAGTTTCTTCACATAGGTAGGGTCACTGTAACGGCAGTAAAAATGCTTGTAGTCATTTGAGAACAAAGCAGGGGCCCTCAAAACAAGCAAGTGTAAATGGCTCAGGACTGCGTAAGTCTGTTCAGCACTTCCGGAGTTAACTAAAGTCAGCAGGGGCGCTTTAATTCGCTCATAGACCTGCGAGTAAGAAATAAACTCAATCATTTTCCGTCGCTGCCAACGAAAACCACAATCTGCTGAGTCCGTGCTGCACGAACTCAAAATAAAGAACAGTATCACAAACTTAAACAGTGGAAAGGGATTTTACTTGTTGATGAACGTCAGCCATAGAAATTGTTAAATGAAGAAAGACTTTGATGGTAGCCAATACAACAGCACTGTTTGTATGCTGGAGTCGATCTTCAAGAATGTTCATCATGTCGAACGACTCATCCGAATCTGATGGTATGTACTTTGAGACCATATCTAAAACCAAACACTGAGCCCACTCAGTGAAGTCTTTTATCCTGTGCCACAATGCACTCTCAGAACCAGTCCCAGGGCAAATTAAATCACAATGGAAACTGAGGATACTAAGAACAAGAAAGGAAATTAGAACACCTAAATGAGACATGCTAATCGAGGGAAGAACAAACACACTGTTAGCCCAGGTAGTACGAACGAAAAGCGGCACCAATACCATTTGTAACGACTTTGGTCTTGACCCCAACCATCCACATCATAGAAATGAGTCGCAACTTTCAAAGAGAACTCAAACAGGTCTGGCATGTCATCTACATGAAAAGAAAGGTTGCAAGAATTTGCTGAAGGTTAAAATGCGTAGAATTTATCACCTATTTAGAAGAGAATATATGACAGGCTTGCTAAGAAGGTGCTCTCGGTCCCTGAGAGCTGTCTCCGGAGAGATGTTAACTTCGGCAGCGTAGATTTCTTGAAGTGCGCACAAGCAATTCGCAACCACCTGACAAATTCAAGTAACATGGAAAACAAAGCTCTTCTGCACTGTAAATGAAAGATATTGGAAAGCGGGATAAAGAAGAAGAAGACGAAGAAGAAGAAGAGGAAAGGAATTTAATTAGAAACTTGCACACTCGATCAGAGAGACCTCCGAGTATGTCTGAGCTAAACGGACGAAAAAGTTGAGTTGTTACCACCAGGCGATTCAAAGAGATTCAAAAGAATGCATAACCAAGCACACAAAGACATTATCATGATGAAGGCGTGAGGGTTACAATCCCAAGGCGAGAATGAATAAGGGTTCCAAGAGGATGGACTACATCAAATCCAAGCGATCGAGTACCGGGGGTTGAGACTACTTTGCTTCAACTAGCAAGAATTTGGAAAAGAGGAAAGTAGAGAGGAATCGTACTTGAGCATCGGGATCATTAAGAAGCAATGCCCTAAGCATGGCCGGAAACTCGTTATCTGTACACTGGGAGGGAGCAATGTGATAGAGCTTGAGCACTCCCATAGCAGCAACGGTGCGAACATAACCATTACCATCCTTGAGGCCGGACCGAAGAGGGCCAACCAGATACTCAACGAGATTTTTGACGCGCAAGGAACACAAGCTGCGCAGGGCAAGGCCACGGATCATGGGATCATCGTCGTGGCAGTCCTTTTGAAGAAAATTAATCGTAAGAAGGGCAAGTTCGGGATGGCCGCGAGCGTAATTGCCAACATAGAGGTAGCACATTTTTTTGAGGACGAGATCGGAGGTAGCAGAGCACATGACCATTTCAGAGAAGAGGGAGGAGACATCGATGCCGATGGTCATGTAAGAAATGACCTTTTTGTAAAGCTCACGCTTGATGTCTTCGACGCCAGGCTGACGGCTACCGGCAAGCTGGCGAAGCTGGGACTTGAGGTCGACCAGCTCGCCCTTGCGATTATCGGCATTCATGGTCAGGGCAGGCGGGGTGCGAAGAGAGGATGAATTAAAAGGGGCAGGGAAGCACGAACGGAAGCGGTAGATATTGAGAGAGGAAACAAAAGCAGTCAATGCAGCAGCAGGAAGAGGACAAGTACGAGGAGGAGATGTGAGCTTCAACAAACCATGGCGACAGAGCGAGGGCGCGCGAGACCGAGCACGCAAGGATTTGGAGACCTTGGCAATGAGCGCAAATGCCTTCACACGCTCTGAGCGACCACCACGCCAGCGACCTCTCCATACCTTTTCCATACCCTCATCGTGCACCGACCTGATACCCTTGTGGTATTTCTGATTGATACCCTACTTTGCTTTGTGGACTAATACCCTTACTATCGGATGGATTGATATCTCTGGAGTCTACGGAGTTGATACCCTTTTTGACTGTTGGATTGACTCCCTTCCATACCGGGTCTTTGCCCCACCTGCTCCGGTTATGGGAATACTGAACCAACATTATCAAAAAAAATTAGACATTGATAACAACAAAACATGAATGAGAAGATGATACATCTGGAAGGATACCATTCAAAAAATACACATCAATTCTACTCACTTATATGAAGTTCATTCAATTTTGTTTTTTAAAAACGATTCATTCTCAATTTAAAAAATGAATTCAATAACTAAATATTTTGTTGATTTTTAACTTAGAACAATAGCACAGAGTTAAATTTTGATCTGGGTTACGAAATCTGCATAAACTAAATTTGAAATGATAAAAAATCATTACTACAAATTTTTTTATTCCAGAATTATGTTTTGCTTTGTGCACTTTAACACATATATCTTGTCTATTATTGTACAAAATATAAAATTTGTAAACAAAAAATTAAACATATTAAATTTAATAAAATGATACTTCTTTAATAACCAAATTTCCAATAAAATACTACGACTTAATATAAGCATGTAAAATATATAAGGGATTTCTTTTTCTTTTTCTTTTTCTTGTTCATGTATTAACTTCTACAATGTTCTAGTAATTGCAACAATCAAAAACTAAAGAACTTACAGAAAGAACCAATCTTGGGAGAGAAGAAAATAAATCATCTCCTTGTAATAAAGTATTTTGTGAATATTATTCTGTTTTAGTAAAATATCAAAAAACAAATACATGCTCCATGATTCTTATATTAGTTTATTAAAAATCATTTATGTGATTTGATAAGAGGTGTTTCCATCTTATATTTTTTCTAAATTTATTTTTTAATAGATGATGAATTTAGAAATCTACTTCATTTAATTGTATTAAATACTTTATGCATTAGTCATCTGTTAATTATCTGGTTACAAATATTCAACATAATAAAAATAACCTTTAATGTATTGTGACTAAAACAATAGTACGTTTGGTAGCAACATTATTTTAATTTTAAATTAAATAGTAAAAAATAATATAGAATCATGAAGACTTTACTCAAAAAATACTATAAAATGTATAATGGAAATGAAATTCTGATTTAGATTGATATGTAAAATCTATTTTTAATAAAAAAAAAAAGATGATTTTGAGATGCAATGACTAAATGTTCAAGTCTCAACTTTAAAATAGAGCATATATGTGTGTAAGCTTAAATTTTTCTATTTTACAACCATACATAAGTAATTTTAATTTTTGCTATTTATCTTTATCAAATAAAAAATGTGCAAAATCTGACTTGCACATATAGAGTACCAAAGTTTGCAATGTATTAATATTGTCTCTAACTGTTGGTATGTACACAAACATACAATTAATAGAAAAAAGTAATGTACAAATTTCCTTCAAACATTGCAATCAATAAGAGTCTAAATATCTCACTTATAATATTTATTTTTTATTTTTTTGTAATGGCAACAATGTTTTGAAATAGAACAATAATCATGATTATATTTTGTTTATACCATCTATTATACAACTTGGACATATCACAAAGTAACAAAGAAGCCTTCTAATTGGTCATGAAGAAGGGAATGTGAGGAATTTGAGAAATTCAAGGAATATATGAACAAATATAAGAATCAAGGAACATGAGAACTAGGGAACCAAAGAACTAGGAAACTTGAGAATATGGAAATATGAAAATAAGACAATGTGGGAACATGATAACCAGAGAATATGGGAACCAAAAAACATGAGAACCAAGAAACATGAGAACAAATAAGCATGGATGAATGAAGGAATGGATGGATGTGTGAGAGATTGCAATGCCCAGCAATACAAGTTTCTGCTAGTACTAAATGATTGAAGTGAAATTTGGATTATTAGGTTTACACTAATATCAAATATTTGCACATCAATTTAGTCTACCTTATACCAATTCTTGTTTCATTATATTTACAAAATGACATGGTTTCCTTAAAATCTTGGAGGATTTTAAAAGATATTGTTATTAAGTAGTTTCTTTTAACTTTTATGGAATGTATATTATTTTTTTTGTAAAAAATCATAAATTCAAATGTATCTACTTGTTTTGAGGCAAATATCAATTTTTAAATTTTGTTATTTCCACAGATAGGCTAAATTTAAAAATTATATCAAATATTTTTTTGTATCAAGAAGGATTACTATACCACATCAGATTACTTCTTAATATTTTATTTTTTTGAGAAAATATGACATATAACTATTGTATAGAACAACTTAGGTACAAAATAGAGGCATAAAGAAGTCTTCTCATTGAGCAAAGATGCAGATTTCTACTAGAATATATACATATATATGCTCACATTTTTATAAACAAATAAATAAATATTTTTGAATAAAACTAAAAGTAACTATGATTTTATATATATATATATATATATATATATACACACACACATCCATATACTTTCTTTTCTTTTCTTTTCTTTTCTTTACTTCTTTTTACTTTCGTCAGTTATGAACCTCACCAGAACCCACGGTCGTTGTGTTCGTGCATCCCTACGTAATGTCACACCAGCACTGCTTTGCATTGCCCAATTGACTCCCTGTTATACGAATGTCCATAACAAGCGGTCTTTCAGGAGAGTGTGGACCTCGAGTTTATAAAGTGGATTTCAAGAGTTAACAGAATTTGATGTTGATGTTGATGTTGATAATCACTCCTCATCCCATTTCTGTCTTGGAAAAAACAGACGTCAAAATGCCTGGAGAAGGGCCCTGCTATTGAGCTGGTATGAGAAGAAGAAGCTGCTCAATATGACTCTCCAACAACAGCTTTAGAATTTTAGCCCCCGAATGCAGACTGCATTCACAGGAAAGACAGGCCAAACCACTGACTGGGGCAGTTCTTGCGATATCCTGCAGGAACACAGACTTTGCATTCACAGGAAGCGAAGAATTTTCAGACATAATGCATTACGACATACAGGAGGTTGTGTGGTGCGACGTGCCAAACAGGCAACACAGTGATGCAGGGAAGATTCGGAAAGGTGGGTAACAAACCTTCCTGAACCGACTGCATTGATACATCTGATGAGTGGCAGCCCTCTCGTTTTTTCTTGACCCTTTTCTCTCCATGTTCCTCCTCATGGTTGCTTTCAGATGACCAGGTGAGCTGGTTCAGTACTTTAGTGGGACAAGCAAGAGTACCCAAGGAATTACAGCTCCAGATGGTGGCCACGCTCACCTGGTCTTCTCACCTACCAGTTCCTCATCCTTCGCTTACTATATTCTTGTGTTCAGATGTTCCCATTCTGCAAAGGATTCGATTCATTCCACATTGTTGATTTCATCACTGATTGCGTGCCTCCCGATTCTATCACTTCTTACCTGATCCACAACCTCCATAAGCAGCTAGTACAGGCAGGAGAATACTTGTGGCCAGATTATTCTGTTCCATACTCTAGGTAGACAGTTACTCCCATCAATATTGTTTCAAACGCACCACGTATTGGTGGAAATGTTAACATTCATGAATCAATTATAAGTGACAAATAACATTGGGAATGGTCAACACTAAAGTGCTCCGCTCCTGGACAGTACCACAGGTCATTTAAGTCTCTGCAGGAATGCGTCTAGAGAGGCTTCGAAGCAAACGTTTTGGCAATAAATCTTTCGATGATGGTCAACAATTCATCGGGGGTCTCCTCTTGAGGCAAATGGCCACATTTCTTTATCAGTGCAAATTCGGCATTTGGCAATGCATCCGCTAATCGCCTTGCGTTCCACCCAGGTACCAAACGATCTGTGTCTCCAGTCACTACGAGGACTGTCGAAAAAACAACGTTGATTTGTTACCATATAATACACTGTGAAGATAATCATCACAATATCATTTGAAAATAAACCAACAAAATTTCTTGTTTGTTTTGATGTTTTGTTTGTTTGGCTTTTTCTTTCTTACATCCTTTAGCTATGTGTGTGTGAGTGTGTGTGTGTGTGTTGTATTTTATTTTACTTTATTGTGGTCTTCCAAAACTTCTGGGCTCTTGCAGGGAGTCATCATGAGAGCGATTGCAAAGTCTTCTTATCTGAACCTTGCACCTGTTTCGAAGATGTTTAAACCCTGAGGTCGATTAACTGATGCTCGAAATTGGTAAAGCCCACAAGTTCGACACACAATTGAAGTGCATTAAAGGTGTGATGTGTTGGAATCAAGAAAGTAGCAAGAGAATAACATACCAGGACAAGTGACTTCTTTTAGGCGCTTCCCAAGTGGGTTTTTTGGATCCATGCTCGCAGACGGGCTCACGGCCATGGCCAATACAAATTCCAGTAAAGCTTTATCCCAATCTTTGCATTGTAGAGGCTGCCAAATACACAACACCAGTTTCACAACAATCTTTAATATGAGAAATGTCAAACACTCATTGGTTGTGCAGGGTACAATGTATACTTACGTACCAGCATCGACTTCAGCATAAATCAAACCGCCTCCAACCAATGGCGTAACTTAAAGAGTTGGCTCAAATTTGAAGATATCACCATTGTTATGAACACAAAGAAGGTCGCACATCAAGTTTAAACTCGGGGCGCTATAACACCATCCATACAACATTTGTACACGCGAAGTGTGAACTTAGTAGTCTCTGTGGAAGTGCACCTTGGTGTAACCTTGAAGTACAATATCGTCCGCTTTAAATGGGTCATACCATGCCATACGCACTCCCGTGGTCCCAAACCTGTCCATGACCACTCGTACCTGCGAACAAACCAGAAGAATCCTTACTAGTACCAGTGTAACTTTTCAATCCAAGAATACAACAGAACTTTAACCTTGATTAGTCTGAAACGTCCACCAACATGTCCTCCACTAATCAATGAAATCCAGGGAGTATATATATTCTCTCTCTCTCTCTCTCTCTCTCTCTCTATATATATATATATATATATAATTGTTCGTGGAGGGAACTACCAGCCAGACAGTAAGCGAAGATCGAATAACTGCAGTCACAAGTCTGTCGCGCACGCTGCTGATTCCAGATCCTACATTTTTCACGAAATTCTCAGGCAGCAGCATCTGGAATAAAGCCTGGACTGCTGCTGTGATAATTTGCAACGCTTTTAGCACTTGCCTCACAATCCACCATATCGCATCTCGCACAGCTGAAACTATGTCGATTAGTCTGAACTTCTTTTGCGAGGACGGGTCTACTCCACTGGCAAGCTGTTCATTCCCTGAATCATTGGATACAGGTATAGTGACTGTCCAAGTATAAACTTGTTCTTGACTACATGGAGCACACTACGATTGTTCCATACAGACAAAATTTTGGCGGTATCGCACACGTTCCTACCTCAACTTCTCGGTGTTCAGGCAAAGCTCAAGAAATTAGATCAGCCAAAACAATCGCTGTTGCTAACTTGAACATTCCTTTAAAATCGAAATTTTGGAATTGGGCAGGATTGGTTACCAGGAATTGATGCAGAGGTCGCCTTCATGATTTCCCCCATAACGATAGGCGCCGCAATAGCAGGCGCAATGAAGACCATGGCTGCAACTTTCTCAGGAGCATCTAAATAGGCCTGGAATGCTACAAGACAGCCTGCAGAGTGTCTATCAAAAATCCCCGCGCTATTCTATAAGTACATGCTTTATGACTGACGAAAATGACGAATCCAACTTGCAATTTCAAGGTTAGCCTAGACTTCTTTGACGCATCTGAGAATCATTATCATAAAGGGCACGTCCAGTAAGAGGCCGAGACCGAAAACAGAATAAGAAAACCATATTGAGAACTTTGACTAGGTTGAGCATCATACCTACCCAATGAGGATCACTTGTTCTGAATGAAGAAACTCTGCAAATGACAGTGCTGCTTTCGCAGAGAACTTAACGCTGTATGGATTCAGTTTTCCAGTCTTCTCAGCTGGCCCTGCTAACGGTTTGGGCCTGCTAGTCAGCCCGAAACCCGGTCGATCGAATGCTACTACACTGGAGTCAATAATGGCTGCCAGTTGTTTCAACACCCTTTGCCACGAAAATAAAGATGCTCCAAACCCATGCAGCAGTACAGCTGGTAAATTGTTGCGTTCCCTTGTCGTTGCTTTATTTACCTCCTCGCCGTTATGACGCAAAGTTTTTGAGTCTGTGGACTCATTGCCTGCAGAAATTCATCCCGACCATAGCGCTTTGGATGATGGAAAGTCACTTCGGGAAAAGGGCTCGCACTGGTATTTTAAAAAAAAAAAAAAAAAAAAAAAAAAAAAATCCGAGTGACGAACGAAATAATCTACCATCAGTCAGTAAGAAAATGGCAGTCAGCACATGTTGAATCGTTCATGAGAACATCGTTGGCAACCTCCAGCAGAAAACCAAGGATGAGCATCACTACACGTACCACTCACATTCAGTACAACTCAAGGCATGTTCAATTTTTTTTCACTCATGAAGGTAAGAGAAAGAGAAACCTGAAGGAGGGTGTGCAATTTTGTAATGCAGTTGTACGTTGAAAAACTCGGCGAAGCGACTGTCTCGATCAGCCAGCATCCATGGATCAACAAGATTATTTTGGTCCACTCCTGCTACTAATCTCTGCTTGCGTTGAATCCTCGGCAGGTCGTTATTGGCAGGACTTTCCCCAGTCTGTAAGCTATGAATATTTCATAAGCAGGATGCGGAGCTCATCACCAAAGCAAAGAAAAAGAATGCCAAACTAAAATCAGAGAGGTACCCACACAGAGAGATGGAGTTGAATTAAAGTGGGAAAGGTGACTGGCCTTAGGAAAGGAGTCCGAAGGAAAGGCAGCAGCACCCGAAGCGGAGCACACGACAAAGCGAGTCGCCACACGGCGGGAGGCAGGATGGTTCCAGAAGTGGGGAGCCATGGTAGAGGGAGCGCAGGAGAGGCGGAGGACATTGATAGCGGCCATGGCTGCGGGGGTGGTGGTATAAATGAGGACTTGAGTGAGAGAGAGCAGCCGTGGTACATCAGATAAAACGCATGGTTACAGTAAGAGGCAATGCCATGAGGGTGGGGAGGGAGGAGTCGTAAGCGTGGAATTGGGAATCGGCGTACTAAATGAAAACAAAGGAAAGGGGCGGAGAAGAAGAGCGTGATGAGGTTGCGACAATTGAAAGTCAAAGTACACAAGGGTGCTAGATGGCAAGCAGGCAGGCAGGCAGGCACAGAAGAGAAGCAAGCAGTGAAGACGTGCAAAGAGAGACTTTGCAATTTATTAGCTACGGGTGGGGCGCATAAAGATTAGTGAAGAAAAGTAGAATGTGCACAATATAGCGGACGGAGTGGGAGGGATACTAAGGACAGAAAAGGAATAAGAGTAGAAGGGATGCCAGCGAGATGAGGGGAAGCTGGGGGGGAGCGATGCAACAGGGAAGACGGTGGAAAGGGAGAGATAAGAGCGCGGACACTTGTTGCAGAGCAAATGGAGGTGGGATGCAACCATAGCAGACCCGGGGAGCGCGTCGGTGATGGATGCGAGCTGGGAAAAGAGCAGCAACAGAAGCAGGAGCGGCATGCCTCCTCCTCGTCCTCCTCCTGCGTTACACACACGGCACTCAGCAGAAGAGACACAACGAGGCCGAAAGCATTGCATGGATGGATCGTCGTCACCACTGCACACGAAGGCTGGAATGAATGGATTCTCCTCCTCCCTCCTGCTCGCTTTGCCTCCTGATGCCCCGCTCCGAAGCTGCTCCTCCGCCCCTCTGACCCACCTCCACCTCCACCAGCACAACGCCGATGGTAGGGTTGAGAAAACACTGAATGCATGCATGGGGCCCAGGCACCAGGCCACACACACGAACACACAAACACACACAAACTAACTAACATTAGCACTAGCACTATCCACTGCCTAGTGTGTGTAGGAACGCTGACCCATCTTCTCATCCAGCACAAACCCACACTCTCTCTCTCTTTCACTCAAGTTACCCATTCATACTAGCCATCCCACTCGTGTTTTGTGTTCCTTCCGAACTGTGGGTACCCCCCCCCCCATTGCTTGCTTGCTTGCTGCGCTCTGTGTCTCTCTCCCATTGCGAAACTAGTCACGTTGGCTTATTACCAAGACATCTAGGACAGTAATTGACTTCGGCAGGCATGTGTACTAAAAGACCCGAAAAAAAAAGGTCAAATTTGTCATCTGCTAGTAATTTTTAACAAATCATTCATAAAAAAACAAGCATATAGTTTTAAATATATTCTAGCAAAGATAGAAATTACGCAACTTTTAAGTTCTGAATAAACTTTTACTATAGAAAAATATAATGCTATAATAACAATAAAACATCATAATAAGATGTTGATGTACAAGAATTTACTTGCACAATTTCTATTGTAATTTTAAAAAATTGTTTTCTAATACATTATCATTTTTTTTTTATAATTATACTCTTTGTTTTGTAATTGTGTTTCTTCTATTAATAATATTATGCAATTTATTTAGCATGTCTATAGTTCAAATGCAAATCAGTGTCATTGTCTAATCTTCTCTTATGTTGCAAGAAGCTTAAATTATATAGCATCAATCTAGATGTCTCTTATTTTTTATTTCAGTTCTCATATATCATAGTTGTTGTTACAAATCATGAAAAATGTTGAGATACAATTGGGCAACTTCTGAAACAAAACTCAAAGCATTGATTGTTACACTTCATAACAAAGTCAAATTTTTATATATTTATGAAGTATAAAGATATTAGTGTCTATTGCTAAATATAAAGAACTAAAGAATCTTGAATCAAAATTGGAATATAAGAAAAACATTGAGAAGATTTTAAAAAGTCATAATCTTGCTTTTATATGTACAAAGTTATGTGGAAGCTTTATAAGGACCACAAAGCTTGTGATTTAAGAATGTGAGTCATAAGATGCTCTTATAGTGGGTTTCTTAAAGCAAGAAATTTTTATAAGTTTTCATAGCCACATGACATATTTACAAACATCTACATATCTAATTTATATTTATAAAGCTTTTTTAACATTCTTAAAGAAAAAATCATCTACCAAATGTGTTTCTTACTTTTATTTACTTTAATAACATTGATATCAATTAAATTATTCAAATTACACAATAAAATTTTAATTTAATGACAAACATGCATCAAAACTTTTTATATATACATACTTCCATTGTCAAATCTTATACGCTTCTTTTCTATCCATAGTGTACCAAGTAGGGTGCATCAAGGTTCATCTACAATATTTGGTGTGAAATAATTAGAAATTTTCAACTTCCTCACACCTCTATCATTACTAGAAATACTAAGAACAATAATTCCCAAATACACATATTTATATATATATATATATATATACACACATAATCCTTTAATATACACAATCCTTCGATCGTTACAACTGTGCAATGCTTCCAATAAAACCGATTTGATTGATAATGCAAACAAGATTGTGGTATGTTTTTACAGAACTTACTAAACATGGGCACCTATGGTGAGGCGAGTCCAAAATAGGAGTGGACTGACTAGACTGTGTGAAGTAAAAAGGGTTTTTGAGCTCTGCCCCAACTCCTCCTCGGCAAGTGAGTGCAGGCATTTATTTGTCTTCGTCTTCGGCGGTGTTATTTGCTCTCTTCGTCTTTTCTTCGTTGTAACCTTTGTGTGTCTTTGTTTGTGTTTTTGTGTTGTAAACTGCTATGGCTGCTTTTCTAGGCAATAAGCTGGTGCAGATCGGCACCAAGATTGTGGGTGTGGGCCGCAACTATGCTGCTCATATTCAAGAGATGGGCGCTGTCGTTCCCAAGGTGCAGTTCTTGTGCATCCTCTGCCCTTCTCCTCCGCACAAATTCCAACCATGTTCCCCTCCTTTCCTCTCTCCCTCCTCATTCTATCCTTGTATTGCTTTTTTCCTGCTGGTTGCCTTTCATTCCCTGTGTTTGGATTGCTTTGCTTGTACATCCAAGTGGTTGCATTTCGATTGGGTTTGATCAGCATTCTCATTTGACTCTCGCTCTGTGTGTTCCCTTTCAAACCCAGGGCCAATTTCAATGATAATTGGTTTGCGGTGTTTAGGTTTCGTCTTCCGTCATTTATCATGTTTCAATTTATTTGTGTTTTGGAAGCTGCTGGGTTCATGGGTGAGTTTACCCTGCTTCACTCTTCAGTGTGATCGGTGGCCCAATTCAGTTCGGATCGGCTTGAGACTGATGATCATGGCACGATTTTTGGTACAGGAACCTTTGATTTTTTTGAAGCCAACGTCGTCGTATGTTAGGGAAGGAGGAGCTGTTGAAATTCCGCCATCGTGTACATTTCTTGACCATGAGGTAGAGCTTGGGGTTGTGATTGGCAAGAAAGGTCGAGATATTCAGGAATCGCAAGCTATGGATCATGTTTCTGGTACGCCAACCGTGCCTTTGTTTAGGGTAACTTGATTTTATCCTTTATCAGCATGTAAATTCTTTCTCAGGTTGCCCTGTGGTCTTCTTGGACAAGAGTTTTTTTTCTTTTTTTTGCGCAAATTCGACCGTGCTTTCGTTTGTTGGTTTCAGAAAAATCTACTGCGTGAGTCTCGGACTGATTCGGACATAGTAAGGATGACGTCATGATGCCATGTTTGCTGCCAGGTTATGCTTTAGCGCTGGACATGACTGCAAGAGAATTGCAAGCCACCGCTAAGGTACATGGTCTCTTCTTCTAAGATTGTTATTCATGACAGCAGCAATGCAGCTATCATAAGGGTTGCAGTTGATTCCTCACGCGCATATGAGCTTTCCTGCCCGTATCCAAATGAAATTATGTGTCTAGAAACCATAATGAGTTTCTATTAAGAGTAACAACTTCACGCTTTTTTGGATTCCTCATCATTTTGTTAAGAATGTTGCTGTTGGATGAAGAGAAAAATGTTTTAGAACTTATCATACAAATACTTTCGCTGGAATGTTGTATTGTCGTAACGGAACGGAGACTATTTTGCGTGGGGTTTGTGTTCGCAGAAGCAGGGCCTTCCGTGGACATTAGCTAAAGGATACGACACTTTCACACCTATTGGTAATTTTGTATGTATGCCCCATTGCCTTGACCCTTCACATTTAGTGCAGCACAAGTTTCTCCTCAGATATCGCACGCAGAATCTTGTATCCAATCAATGTGTTTGTCTCTTCAGTGTCCAGTGCTAGACATGCGTTGAAAAAAAGAAATTGTAGCAAAAGTACGGGGAGTTGGTATGTCCCTACTTTCTAATCCCCTTACATTAAAATTTTGTCTTCATCTCTCAGCAACTGGACATAAGAGTGCCAAACCTTTGATTGCACCTGAGTTTTTCCTTCATCTCATATTTCATTTCTTGCTCTGACATTCTCCAACCTATGAGTTCTCAGTGGAATGGGTATCGCTATTTGTACCACTTGAGGCAAATGATTGTGCAACATGCGAAATAGTGTTTCGTCATCGCGTATTTGGTCGTCTGTGTTCAGGTCAACGTTGACCTAATATTGTCCTGAACCCCAAGCCCTAAACCCTCAGTCTCTGGATTAATGTCTCAGTAATGTCTCTCGTTGTGCTGCATCAGATTCCTAAAAAGCAGGTGCCAAATCACAGTAACCTGGAGTTGTGGCTCGAGGTAGTTGCTAATATTTCTGGACTCGGCAATGTTGATAAGTAGTGCTTTGCTTGACTCGTTGGTGAATTAAGAGGAGCAGTCCATGTCAGCCTGGTTTTGTATCTTGTTTTAGTATAGATTCCTGGTTTTTGTGAAGATGAGTTTAATGGATCTATTTAAGGGAACAATTATCAACCCTTGCAGTATCTCTGAATCGGAAGTTGGTCGAAAGATTCATTTTGTGTTGAATGTTCAGGTAGATGGACAGTTAAGACAGAAAGGCAATACAAGTGACATGATTTTCAGCATCCCAACCCTTATTAGCTATATCAGCACCATTATGACTCTGAATGAAGGGGACATTATACTCACGGGTATATTCTGAAACTCATGCCATTGTAATATCTAACTTGTACATACTACATGTTTGATTCATGTCCTCTTAGTATGTATTTTTTTAGTATAAATCTTGTGCTATGCATAGCACAAGATTTACTTCGCTTGGTAACTCTCTGATTGCATTCTGGAATTGCAGATTGAGGGATGGTATTTTGTTGTTAGTTTTATCATGGTTGATGGTCTTACAGGAGCTGGGTGTGAAACGGACGTGACTCACGAACTAAGCTTAGGTTCTGTTAATGAATGTATTCAGGTACTCCTTCAGGTGTGGGTCCTGTGAAGGCTGATCAATATATGAAGGCTGGCATCACAGGCCTAGTAGAGATGTCATTCAAAGTGAAGTCACGGAAGCCTCTGCGCGTGTAATGCATCAACAAACTTAGAAGTCAACTTTCAATGATCACCAGGAATGCAACATGATTCAGCTCCTATTAGCCTATCTGAATCTCAGACAGACGGACGATTCGCTGTGTAAAAATCAGTTGTTAATTAGGTGGGACACTCTTTTAAGATTATTTAGTTGCTCGGATGTGTTGAATTGAAATGCCCTAAATCTAGTATCTCCCAACCGAAATGGTGGATTTGAGATGCGGAGCTACCATGAACCCTTAGGGCACTGTTGGCAAGTGTGTTAACTGTTGTGGGGGTGTTACTTGAAGAATGAAGCAGGTATCTTCAACAGACTATCAGTTCTTCTGAATGCTACAGAAGTTATCAACTGTGACGTTATGCATAAGTAAAAGATTATGGTTATCACATTTTTTTGCAATGATTCATGATAGTCGAAATATCGGTGATTCTCGAATTAGTGACCCTGCCAGTTTTCAATCTAAAAATTCGGTCTGCCCACCACTTGCGCTGTATCACGTTCGATGCGAGTTGCACACAATTTCATTGTAAGTATGGGAGTAGTGTCTTGCTCTCAATCAAGTTGGAGTTATCAGTAAAAATGCTTGTACAACTGAGACTACAGTAGAATCTGATTTCCGGCTCAAGTCCCCTGCTGTGTATGGTAAAGAATCGCTGCGCATGCTTACTACTGGTTTCCAATCTAAATGATAAGCCTCCCCTAGATTTCTGCCTACATGGTCCATGCATGAAGAAGATCCTTAGTTCTTTGAATCGCTTGCATGCTTTCTCCCAGCGCGCCCAGCAGCTGCATGTCCCACCAATAATCACTCAATAATAATAATAATAATAATAATAATAATAAAAGTATGTAATAATCACAACATCCAAATGGACTAGTGCACACTAATGCGGAGAGGAAGGAAAAAAATAATAACCTGATTCAGCTCACGAACATCATGACACGCAGCAATAGATTGGCGAAGTTCCTTCGCGAAAAGAAAAGAAACTAATATCAGTGTTTCTCACTTAATTAAACATTGATAATTGCAACCATATAATCAACAGCACAATATAAGATTAATGGGATGTAATCTTCAAAACTAAAATTTCAAATAAATATAAACAAATAAATAAATAAATAACTGGAGTATGGTAGCGTTTTTTGCAAACTGGGGTAGATGGCCTTACCTCGAGCTTTTGAAAAAGAGTGGAAATGGTGTTGGACAGCACAGTAGACGGAAAGTCAGTGGATTCTACCTGCACGTATGAGAACCATTTCAGGTTAAGCGACATCCAACCTCTTGAGGCAATGGATAAACTGAACACCTGAAATAAGTTTGAGATTCTACAACAATTATCCAATCAACACGCACAACAGCCACCTCTGGAAGATTGGGGATCGATCGGTCTGCTGGTCCTGCAACAGATGCCAAGTTGGCGTCATCACGCATATTGACAGAGGTTCCTGCACCAAGCACGTGACCCTCCATGAGACTACGGGAAGCAACTTCTGCGTGACCCAGCCCGATCGGCAAACTGGAATTGATTAGGTCTCATTTTTATCACCTCGTATCCACCGTAAATCCTATGCAGCCTTGCATTGTGAACACCAGATGTCCGCGAATTGAAACTGGTCACGGCCATAACCAGGAAGAGAGAGCACCCATCGAGCAACGAATTCCAGAAACGTGTGGGACATCGAAAAGGGGAGCCGAAGGAAGGAAGGAAGGAAGGGGAAATTCAGACCAGGAAGAACATCGGTGCACGCGAGGCGCTTGGGGCTCCTCTCATCCAGAGCGGAGGCATCGTCACGAAGGCTAGCCACTCGCATGTGCGTGGTCGGCACTTTGCTGGACGGTTGTTGTTGCTGCTGCTGCGGCGGCGTTGAAGGAGGGGGAGAGTTCTCATGCACATGCTGGGCTGCGAGCTTAAGAGCTAATTGATCTTGAGTCAAGAGCCATTGGGAGCACGAAACACAATACACCTGTTTCTGACGATTACGCACGAGAGGAGTGAGGCATTGGGGGCAGGACTCGGCGAGGAGAGTCCAGCCCTGCAAGAGTTTGGACGCGATGAGAGAGCTGTGATCACGGGAAGCGAGGTAAGAGGAGGAGGAGGGGGGGGGGTTGGTGGGAGCAGCGTCCACCCAGTCAGCGTCCTCCATTCCCAGCGAGAGGCCTGCGAGGGCGGGGAATGACGAGCGGGAGAACGAGAGGCAGAGGAAGACGAGGAAGAAAAAGTCGAGTAGAATGCCACACAGGGTAACACGGTAACACTGACAAAACAGCTCCGCAAGTATTCGACACACAAACACAAACACACTGGAGAGCAGCCCTGTGCTATGCTGGGCTGGGCTGGGGTCGGAGTGATGACTACTCCCAAACCTATATGGGCACCGGACCTGCATCCGAGGCTCTGGCCTTGGTTTCCACGCCTCAGCCTCTCCCTCCCTCCCTCTGGGTTGTTGTTGAGTGCTTGCTCCTGGGGACAGGGACTCACAATTGTTGTGTGCTTGTAAATTTATACATATATTAACCAATGTAATAGTATTTACAAAATGTTATAAAATTTTATGCTCAAGCTCATTTGTAAAAAAATTAAGAATATTTTTATTAATAGAAAAATACAATCTTATTATCCTTGCAACTAGAAACTACAGACGAACACGAAATACATGCAGTGTTTTTATGTTTGATTGCATACAGCATCTAGTAACCATGGATTGTAGTCAAACCACAGTAACTGATTTAACAACAACTTGGTTATATAGAGCAATGTTTTAAAAAATCAAGCACAGAGACATACAAACACATATACACAGACACACAGTTTTAGAAAAATAAATATAATAATAATAATAATTAAAACACACACACACATTTTTGAAAATACAGTTTATTAATTTACTAAAATGAATTCATCACATAACAAAACAGTGCTTTTTGTTGACCAAGACATTAGACACAATTGAAGGGTGTAAAATAAAAAGAATGAAACAATCTTAGAACTACAATGTCAAAAAATTAACAAACACATGTACAATAATTTTTTACTTGTACATGTTTGAGTTGCACAACATATATTGTTTTTATAAACGTGTTTGTACAAAGAAGAAAAAATTGGAATCGGGATAAAAGTTAAGTAAAAACCTCTAAGTAATGAAGAACATAACTTTTAAGTTGATATACTTATTTAAAATGTAGTTCTAATAATAGAATCAAGTAATGACGTGAAATCATAAACTATACAATATACAATGTAAAGAAATTACATTCAGTATAAGTCTAGAGATTGCTACAATACATCTTAATTATTTACTATTAAAGTTACAGCTTTTTTTCTTTTTTTCTTTTTTTTTAAAAATTACATAGAAAGATTAAGTGTCAAGTAGAAATCACAACTAAGCTACTTGATTATTTATGTAACTTTCAATAGAAATGGATTTGGACTCGACTGTATTGAAAATTAAAAATTAAGACTATCGTAACTTAGGAACTACTTAGAGGCATTAACTTAGATGTATGTGCATATTGACTTCACTTAAGAATCAGTCATGACTTTGTTTGAGTACTCATGACCTTTGAGAACTGTTGAAGAAATTCGCATGATGCAGTGAAGATGGGAAGTATGCATGTGAGCATGGTGGTGCCTGTAATTTGTAAGGTCAATTAACTGTGATTATGGAGTTTTCAGGTCGACAACACACATTCGGACAGCAAATCTAACTAACATTGACAAATTACAGTAAGTTTGAGGCCAATTTACGACACGTTATAAAATCAGGATCTCACTGTTCACATTAAGACACAATGCAACCCTTGGCAGAACCAAAAATTTGCGGCATGAAACTTTCTTGTGCATAGTTAAAACCTGTACCCTCATAATTAGTGATTCAATATACTCTAAGAAACCGGAGAGGATGCAAAACGTCTACTCTCCGCAGTGTCAATCGTTTTTTAGTTACAAGCCTGTCAGCCCAGATCATTCACAAGAGATATTGAAAGACTGGAACTAAACCAGGATAGTAAAATTAATAACGGTGCTTCAAGACTAGGACAAGTTCTGCTAGTCAAGCGTCTAATGTAATAGAAGTCGTTAATTCACAAATCATGTTCAAGAGATTTAGGAATGCAGCAGCTAAACTAGGACCTCAAACTTTATACCAGTGCTCCCAAAAATCAGACATCTTACTCCAACTCAAGACGCTGAAGCACTCGCAATACAGTGTGACGATTCAAAAATAATGCCACGTGGTAGAGAGACCAAAATCAAATTCTCATTACGTCTACGGCACGAAAGCAAGATATCACAGAAAGTACAAAGGTGACTACATAATAGACCAAAGCAGTCCTGAACATAACCCCACATGATTGAACTCTTGTCATAGAATGACATGACCAATTATCTCTAAAATCAACAGCGACAAATAAAACTAGGTACCCTCCGAATCGTGTACCTACGCTTGGCGCAATGCACCTCTAACAGCTGCCACATCACGCGGTCCCTGTACATATCAGTACACTTCGATGGCGTCGAGTTACTTCATCGCTTAGCAGGCCAAGTCGTCGACTTAGAACCTGGTCCACCTGTAGCGATCAGCTTACAAATCACGCCCTCTGATCACTTCTACCGAGAAACAAAAAAAAACTACAATGTTGAGCTCCCCCAGCACTTACATACGACATATCCCTAAAATAAATAGCAATTCGATTCTCTCCAACCTTCGCACGTAACACCTAAAAAATGGATATGAAATTCAGGGAAGTGGGTGCAACCATCCAAGTCGGTAGAATGCAACTGTGTAGAAAACCATAGCTTTCTGTTAGTGCGTGAGGAGCTAAGTGAAAGTACGAACCGTCAAGTGTGGGCTGACAAAATAAAAGCACGCGTAGCAAAGTAAACGCGAGTACAGATGGCACACATGAAATTCAAAAATTAGATGGATAGATGCTGAGAAACGGAAGCAATGCACAAGCCATAAATCGAAGAGAGAGAGAAAAAAAGAAAAAAAAGAAAAAGAAAAAAAAAAAGACTCTGGTGCACACAAGTACGAAACTCTTGAGCGAAACCCTTGTTCTGAAATGGAAAAGACCCGGACATTGCACAACACGATGTAATTACATCGAGTTGAAAACCTATTTAATCTTGGGTGCGTGACTGCAATCTAAGGCCGGCCATAGAAAGGGCCATCGCGAGCAGTGGGAAAACCCTAGCCCGGAAAGAGAAGGGAGGGATAGTCGTGGGCCACACAAAGAGCGACGAGGACTAGGAAAGCCCTTGCCTGGAAAGGAAAGAGCGAGAGGGGGAGGAAAAGAAAAGCTAGAGATGATTCAAGTAAGAAGGACGGGCATCCTTGCCCCAGCCAATATTCTGGCAGGAGGCCATATACTTCTGGACAAGAGGACGACACTTCTGGTAGTGATTGACACCCTCCTTCCAGTAGCACTGCCGAAGCTTTTCGCGGAGGATCTTCGCCTTCTCGACTTGGATAAGCTTCTCGCGAACCACAAACTCACGCTGCTCGAAGAAGGCGACGGGATCGGCGTAGGGCTTGGCGGGGTCGAAATCATCAGGGGCTTCCTGGTCGAACTTAGGGTAGTCGCTGTTGAACACCATGGTGTAGAGCAAGGCAGAGGGGGACGGGACCTGGGATGCACAAGTAGGCAAGGAGCACGAGAAGAGCAGAGTAGGGGGAGCGGCTATGAAGCAGAGGGCCAAAAGCACAATGGGAGGAGGAGGAGAAGAGGAGGAGGCAAAGGAAACGGCAGAGGGGACGAACCCGCATTCCCTTCCTTGAGCCTTCCACATTGGCTGGCCGGATGGAGGGATGGATGAATACTTGGATGATTGGGTGTGTAGATGGATGTATTTTAGGATGAATGTCCAGGAGAGTGTTCGTAGGTTTGTGGATGAATGATGCTGGTGGTGCCGCAGCGCCGTCATCTTCAGCAGGTCTCAAGGAGTGCGAGGGAGTTGTGCGTATTATTTTAGTGTCTTCTCAAAATTACAATCCTTCAGCATCAGAGGAATGTAATATGAATTCCCATTCATCACACAAATGCATGCTTCCTACACTGACTTTCAAATTATTTTCAAAGTTCATAAAGTTTGTAATTACTATTTTTCCAATAATGATCTTAGTACAAGTGTGTGATGAATTGAAATAAATGTAGTGGGTTTTGAATTCTCTATGTGTTTAAAACAGCACTTAGAGTTTGTATTAGTTTGTATTGGTTTGTGTTTCAAACTAGTATGCACTAAAAGGTCACTACACTTTCGAACAAACAAAACTGACAAAACTTCTATTTTAAATTTTCATATGATGGTTACATTCATATATACTTGTATAAAAAAATATTACTTGATTTTTCTTAAGATGTGATTAGATACCAAAATTACAATTCTATTAAAAAAAATACTTAAAAAACTTTAAATGCTTATTTAAAAAGTATTCTTACATTTTTTTTTTTTTATATTGTCTACTTAAAGGCAAAAAAAAAACTAATGAATCACATCAATTTATTTTTAAAAATTACATATTATACATGAATAATAATAATAATAATAATAATTCAAGAGTGTACCTATGTACGATGTTGCTTTAATAATATGGAGGTGTTGCTGTAGGAAATCCCAATGTATGTATGTATGTATGTATGTATATATATATATCAAAATTTTATTAGAGTAAAACTACATAACTAATATATTTTTAGAACATGATAAAATTAAATAAAAAAAAATTGAACTTTCTAACTCAACACTTAAGAGTTTTGCACAATTGTATTATTTTAATTTATTTTTAAATAGAGCCATTTGATTGTAAAATGGGACTTATTGTCATTAGGGCCCTATGATCAAGAGACCTATTGCAATTTAGCTCTTATTATAATGGATATATAACCATGTAATATTTGACTGTATTATCCTTTCCTGCACATAATTCCTGATTGTGGATCCTATCTCTGTATTGCACATATTACTGTTTGATGTATGAAGCCAATGCAATTCCTACTGTTATATTTCATGAAGTTTGCTTGAGAATGTACCAACCATTTGGCTGTGGAAGGTAAAATGGAATTTGCAACAAGAAGATCTTAGTAACTCTAATAGAATCTTAAACAAACTCTTATTGAATTATAACAATGTTAATCAATTTTTAATCAAATCCTAAAAGAATTCTCAAAGAAATTACAAAAGAAACATAAAAAATCATAAATTAATCTTTAAAAAATATATGTAATAAAAAAATCTTTAAAATGTACTAAAAATAGAAATTCTAAATGAATCCTAATATAACCTTTAGCAAATCCTAATAAAATTCTAAACCAATCCTAACAAAATCTTTAGTAAATCCTAAATCCTAACTAAATCTTAATATTACCATCAACAAATCTTAATGAAATCCTAAACTAACTATAACCAAATCCTAAAAAAACCCTAATAAAATCCAAATAAATCCAAAATAAATCCTAACCAATTACTATAGCTATTTAAATTCTCAAAAAGTATTAATCAAACTATTGATCCCAACTAAAATTTCATCTACATTTCAATCCACAAGCAATTAACAAACACACAAACTTTGAAAAAATCAAACTCACTTATCCAAAAAAAAAGCTCCTAAACCTCTTGGATGTTAGCAACCTTCATTCTTCAACTTGAATATTGATCTTTCAGCACCAATTTTACCTTTCTAAATCATTCAATTGCTTCAAAAATTAGACAGTATGTAGATTTTTAAGTCCAAATTGCTCTCACCAATTTTTGCTTCTATTGAATTGATAAATTTTGTAGGATCACAAAAACCCTCACTGACCAAATTTTTTAAATATCTGAGATCTTAATCCAATAAAACACTTATCTCTTTCAATCTAATCATTTGATTGACATCAAATTTCTCACATACATTTAAGACAAGCATAATGACAACCTCACAAAATTCTTCTAGTAAATAAACTACAACATTCACAAAACCTTCAAATTTATAATTTTTTTTTTATTTCTTAAAATTCAAAACATTGAGTTCATGTCTCACTTTGAAAAGCCCTTAGAAACTCAATATGCCTTCAAATCATGTGAAACCAACTTCTAAAAAACCTCTCACAAGTTTGCTCTCTAATTCCACTCTTTGATCAACCAAAGAACCCTAAACTTGCCATAGGTGCGCAATTTTGTACCTTGGGATCTCATTTCAACCTTGGTTCACAACTAGTCCTCTATGGGTATCAATTCTTCATATTTTGAGGTGATTTTTGCAAAAATCTATTTTTCATTCTCTCTTAAAATTTCTTATATTAATTATTTGTCTCATTTACTTTGATTTGGCTCATTTATACTCCTTTAAAGTAAATAGAAGTCTCTTCAATAAGAAAACAACATTGGTACTTACTAATTTTTACTACCTCCTTGTTTATTATCTATATTTCTAAGAGTATTTGTTAAAGTATTTTCATTTAAGTTCCTCTAAAATAAAACCTTTTCTTTTCTACTTTCACCATATAGTCGTATTAGCACATGACACCATTGATTCTCAATGTGAGTTGGAGGTTGCTACCAATTTGTTATTTTCTTACAAATTTGCATGCAAAAGTGTGTCACACCATCTTTGTATAGTATTTCTCACCAAAACCTTTGTCTACAACAAAAAAATTATATTGCAATTCAAAAATAATAATTAAATATAAATAAAAATAAAATCAAAATTGTATTACACTTTCCTTCTTATTTTCTTGTATCATGTACCAAATTCTCAACATCAACTACTATTCATAATTCAAACCAAACTCTATGGCTACCTTACTCTTGCTATTCTTTGCAATCAAACTCCACGACCTGTACTAACTACCTCACTTATGTCTAATACTCCATTGTTGCACCTTAGCACTGCAACTTAGTTTTACCTTGTAATATTCTACCTCATATAGTCCAATGCTACAACCTCATATTATTTTGTATTATTTTAGTACCTTGTACCACATCTCCAATAAGCTTTTGTATTTATGACGAGTATGTATTACTACCAATACTTTACAACCAATCATATTCCATACTCAAGAGTTCTCCAATACAAGCAACTAGAGATAGTACAAACAAACAAAAGATGATATATTGACTTGTGTATTTTAATGTCCAAAAATATATTATAGTATGTAGCCTAGCTAGGTTCCAACACCAAGCACATCAACCAGAACATAAGAGCAAAAACAACCCAAAATTTGCAAAAGTTTTTTTTTTTTGATCTTTATTTATTATTATTTTTTTAAATCTACTTCATTCTAATCTAATCTACTACAAATTGAAGGAAAGAGAACATTCTTGTCAAGTAAAAGATTATAAATTTACACACAACTAAATCAAGCTATCTCTCATATCTCGAATAGGGAATCTAAGAGTGCAAGTATAAAGAATAGAGAAAATCCTAAAGCTTTACTAAAATGGCTAAATCACCATAGCTAAGCAAACCCTTACAACAAGATCTCTCTTTCTCAAAATCACTCATAAGACTGGACTTGATAAGAATGTTAAGTTAAGGATTTTTCTCAACCTAAGTATGCAAACCCTAGTTGACATTTACAAGTCAACTAACAAAAAAATCTCAATGGATGAAAAACCACTAACCAAACTAAACTACAAATATTTGACAAGATTTGGCACTTGATGCCATATCATATGACAAGAATTAAAAAACTAATTTCTTAAATAACACTTAATAATGATAAAATATTATATTATTAATTTTTTACTGTAGGAAGATAATATAATAAAATTATAAGTACTTTATGGAGTCTAAAATTGAACTAATTGAATTTGTAATATGTGTATGTGTGTGTGCATATATATATATATATATATATATAAATCACTTCTTATGATTATTAAAATCAAATATAATATATTTTTATGTCACAATTTGAGAAAAAAAAATGTGAGATTTAAACTTAACATACTAAATCAGATTTAAAGTTGTTGTTGCTAAAAAAGAATCATAATTTTTTCTCTTGTACATGTATGAATTTATGAGTTAATATAGATGTATATACTAAATCTGAAAACAACCGTGTACATTTTAAAATGTAATTTTATTTGTGGAATAAAATAGTTAATTTGACTTGTACAGAAAGCATTTCAGCTGTTCAGTACCTTACAATCAATAATGAGATTTATGTTTTCGACATTTAATTTTTCTAACAACTGTAGTTTGACCTGGTTGAAAAATTGAGACAAGCATGAGCTTAAATCTGAGATTATGCTCTCAATACTTAAACAGACTTTCTCACCATGTTGCATATCCAGAATTGGCCCCTCAGATGATCATCAATCAAAATGGTTTGAAATTCTGAGGTTAAAGAAGTGTTGTTTGAAAAATTAGCTTAAATTGCATACAAAAAAGAAGGAGTGGAAATATTGTCAATTTTTCGTGAGGAATGGTGGAAAATGGTGGAGTTCAACAATGTAGACGCGTTCACACTACAATCAGCCTCCTACCCCGGCTCCCCCCAACCCGGATGTGGAAGGCGTGACGACTAGTTCGTTCGTGTTGAATTGTTCGTTCGCTGAGACGGTGGGCAGGAAGGACGAGACCACGTGTTTATCTGTTCTCTTCTGTGGCTGCTTGGTGCTGATGGTGGTGGTGCTGATGTGGATGCGGGTCTAGTGTGTTGCGAGATTGCTACTTGGTGTGTGTGTGTGTGAGTGAGTGTGTGTGTGAGTGAGTGTGTGTGTGTGTTATTAGCCAGTTGCCTGGCACTTTGTGTGCTTTGATTGTGATTACAAGGGCGTGGGACGACGACACTAAGTGAAGTGACGGGTGGGTGGCTCTGTCTGTCTGTCTCACTGTCTGTTGGTGTTTGCCCTTCCCATTCTATGCTCCCATGGCCATCACCAAGCAGGCCTTGCTGCAAACTTTCGCTGTGGGCGTCGGCTGCTTGGCCTTGGGTTATTTCCTCGCCAAACGCCAGTCGTTCCGCGCCCTCCACCCTCCTTCAAACTCTCTACCCTTCCAAGACACCGACACGCATGAAGTGGAAGAGCTCGCTGACAAATTCGAAGATTTCAAGATGGTACTTCTCACCTCATTCCTTGGCAGCATCAGGGTTTAGGGTTTTACAATCCTTTGTTACTATGCTTGTATGTGCCATGCTTCCAATCTGCCTCGTCCAGTCTTTGCCGTCAATTTCACTTCTTCACTATCATCTAACCTCAGCTGGCTTGACAGGTTCTAGTGGTTAGAAATGATTTAAAGATGGGCAAGGGTAAAGTGGCTGCTCAGTGCAGGTTGGATTTCTTCTGCCTCGCAATTCGTTTCTTCTAGAATCATAGTAATTGTAGCACTTGAACACGACATGATTCCTTCTCTTATTTGTGAAGCTATTGATCCGATGGTGACTTGGTATACTATTGCAAAATCAACTACAAACTGCATACTGTCTTGCGAATTTGTAGTCTCTGCTTTGTGTTTGTTCCGCAAAGTAATAAGAATGTGCATACTTGTGGTTTGGGATTCTTCCAATTTTTGATTAGCAAGGCCTTGCTCGTAGGGTTGCCTAATGATAGTTTTCAATCTTTTTTACGCTATTTTGCTCATATTCAGATCCCCGGTTTCACCAAGTGAAGTGGACTTTAATTTTTCTTCAATCCACATCCGCTTTGGGTGAAATGTTTATATTTAATTGAATATTGTTTGCAGCCATGCCGCACTTGGATTATATAAGAAGGTGTTTTACCGGGCTCCAAAGGCTCTTCAACGGTAATTTTCCATCGTCCTCTGTGAGGTTTTAGCTTTGTATTAATTTCGCGTCTTTTCTCGTACATAATGTCTGTTGGCAAAGCAGTTTTTTTTTTCTAAAGAAGCAGTTATTCTTGACCTGGTCACTGTGTGCGACTCATCTTGCTTTCGGCCTGCATAGTCGTTACTATTGTCATGCACCTCATATTGTGAGCAAAAGACATATTTTCAGAACATTAGATTGGCTCGTAACCATGGTTACTCGCTGAATGCCACCTTGTCAATTAGGGCCACGTTAGCAATATTTAGTAGTTTCAATGTGCTTTTTCTTTTGTATTTCAAGTAAATTCTTTTGACTGTGCAAGGGAGTCGTTCGATCATCATTTAATGTGCCTTCGACATTTTGTCAGAGCTCAATCTTAGGAACCCTATTGTGTCCTTCAATGTGTGATATTACTGTTGAACCGTTCTATCTTGATTTGGGTGGTTTTGAAGATGGGAGATGTGTTCACAAGTGAAGGTGGTGACTAGAGTTGAAAATGAAGAAGAGATGCTTTATTTGCAGGTTTGTTCCATCATCATGTCCCTTGGCTGTAATTTTTTATTTTATTTATTTACAATCACATTTTCTCTTCACAGCCTTGCTTTTGTCAATAAATTTGTTTTCGTTAGTGGAAGGTATAATGCTTCTCATTGCGCGTCATCAATTTCATCGTGGTATACTTCTATACAGACCAGAGCGAAGGCGATGAAGTTACCTTGCCATATTACTGTCGATGCCGGACGTACACAAATACCTCGAAGTATTTATCACCATTTTAACTTGTTTAATTTTTTCTTCAAAATACAGATTTTTTTTTTTTTTTTTTTTTTTTTTCCTTCTGATTTACATGTACTGTATCGTTGTATCCTCAAGCAACAAAAAAAAAAAAAAAAAAAAAAAAAAAAACTCAGTACAACTCAGGACTCAGTATTTTAGCAGTTGTCCCTTGATGGTTTTGTTGGGCCTCGAGATGGTGATGGACTTTTGGTTCTTGAAAGAAGGACGACTGCAGCTTGGTTCAAGTTCTCTCTATGTTGAATGATTTCAGTGTTTTATTTTATTTTATGTTTTTGATGGTTTTTCCTGCTTTTGCAGATTCAAAAACAGTTTTGGCAGTTTTAGGTTCGTAACTGGCTCAGAGCTATCTACCTGCTCACTTCCATTTTCGTTCCTGCTCAAAAGCTTTGATACAGCAATCTTTTGACAATAAGTCATACACCAGTAGGTGGTTTGAGTTTGTCTTGTTTCGATCATTTCATGTTCTTGGAAGGTTATTTTCTCTTACATTTGGGTTTTGTTGCTGGTGTTGTATTGTCACAGGGCCAACACACTTAGTAGATGAAATAACCGGTTATTTGAAGCTGTTGTGACACCTGTGGTTGTGGTTGCTGTGAAATTTTTAATGGTAATCTTCTTACTGTCGGGATACACGCCAGTGAAAATATCCTTGTCCAAACTGGAGTCGTGACATCTTCGTCACTCGATGCTTTCAGGCTCTGGTCAGGCTGCAATGGGTCTCAGCTGGATGTATTCAATTTTGATTTTCTTTCAAGAATAAGAGCAGCTCTGGATCTACAAAAAGTATCCTTGTACCATAGTTTGTTAGTTTATAAATGCTTGCTCTATCAACAAGTATCAACCATTGAGTTCAACGCAGAAGGTATACTACTTCTGTCGCTCTAAGCATTGTGACTTAGAGTACGTTCCATCCCTCTAGGTGCTGTAACGAGGATGTGAAATAAAGATTCCTGGTGGCAGTACAGAATTTGCAAATTGAGCTAGACCGTATGTGATATCGCTCACATGCCCTTGACCACTGGTTTTAGAGAGAGAAAAGTGACAGGTACTTTTTGCGGCTGTGATTTCTTGGCACGGTATGATAATGCCTCAGTAATGGGAGACGTTCAGACAGCAATTGTTTTAATACGGCTTCTATGGACATAGCTGATCAGGCATTATGGCGCACTACAGATTTAATCTGTGGCTGATGGATTGGAAGAGATGAGTTTTACTCAAGGTCTTCCACTTTCGGCCATTGGTCATTAACATGGCGACAATTCATAAATAAAACACATTCTAAATGTAGACGTTGAAAGAGAAAAAGAAGTAGAAAGTGTCATGTGGAACGGGACCAGCTCTTGTTTCTAGACACAGGTGACGACGTATTGTGCATGACAACGTGGCACTGATGCGATATCTGCAAGTCTTTTTGGTAGATGAAAATGATTATCAGGAATCATCACAGCAGGAGCAATATGTTACCTAGTGGAAAACGTTAGGCTGTAACGCGCGGTTAGATTACAGGACATAGATGACCATGATTCTTCGGGACAAGAGTCACCTCGTCTCCTGGGTGATAGAGGTCCTTGGAAGGAAGAATAGACCAGGCACCCCACTTCCTGCAAGAGTACCAGTTTCGTTGAATAATGAGAAATATTCTGCTCTTTAAAGTACACAGTGGGTATGAAGTATCAACCGGGTACAGGGTTAATGCAAGAACAAATGGATATTCCTGGTGTGTAAAAATATGATGCGTAAGAGAGGACGAACCGGGGAGGACGGGGTCAAAGTGGGTTGTGGGCGACTCGCGATTTCGTAACCTGAAATAGCACTGTAGGAGCAGAGGGAGGAGAGTGTGAAGGAATGACAGAAGACCTCAAGCAGTTGAGGAAAGACTTGGAGCCGGGCACAATCTAGAAACAGAACGCTTTTGTAAGTCTTTCCGAAGCTCGCATCAGTGAGGGCGAGCCACAGATAAGGTACCACTCCACGTGCCAAGCGGAGTGCAATGGGCTGAAGATGTGCTCTTTTGCCCCCTTGTAACGCACTCAGTCAGGCTGCTCGGCTCATCTTCTCCTTTCCTTTCTCCTTGCTGTAGCGCATTGCCGTTGTTGACCTACCCAGCAGCAGCACTTGCTCCCCGAAACGCTCCTTGCCATGGCCATGGCACTGCCTGGCTCCTACCTCCTCTCCTTGCGCTCCCCTTTCCCCTCTCTCCTCTGCCTCTCCATCCCTCGCTCTCGCTGTCTTCGCCCGATTTCGCGCCCAGGTTTATTCTCGTTCTCAACCCTAAATTCTCGAATGGGATCATTACAATTCTTTTCTTGTTGTATTCAGTCACCTTTTTGTTTCTTACTTCTTTAATAATTTCCTATTCTGACTCATAGTAATCAACATGTGCATTAGGACAAGCTTATCGAAGTGTCCAACATCTGTCTGTCCAAAGATTAAGAATTCATGCGTCATCGAGTGTGGGCCCTTTCGAGTCCGAAGGAAGGCAACTCTCTAACTTGGGAAAAGATGAAGCTGACAATTCCTCACTGGATCAGTAAGCGACTGTAACCTCCATAATGTGCCTTGGTTGTCATGCTCGCACACCTTTTCATTTGATTTCCTAGTGTTAGTTTAGTGAGGACACCATCCCAAAGTCTTGCTTTATGACGAGTGATGGAGGATTGTTAGGTTTTCAAACACATTTGGTGACGTCTTACAGTTCTTAGTATTTTCGTGTTGTAGCATCTCCCATTTATGTGGGTCTCGAACACAATCGGCGGCCTTGGCGAACTGATCGTAACCAAACAGTATCCTGGTATTAGAATCATGCTTTAATTTCACTGAAGTACTATTGACACCCAGCATTACAGTCTCAAATTCCAGCCATTTTCCTCTAATCATTGTAGAGCAGAAAGGTAGAAAACCATGTCACATTACGATAACTCCTTTCAGTTCTTACTTTTCTGCAGCTTGTGCTTCTGCTTGCGTTCAGCTGCCACTTACAATGTTGGTGGCCCGGCTTGACATGTTGTTTTCACATTTCCTGGGCATTGGTATTAGTCTGGAGGAACTGTACTGGATCTCTTACTCAGTGTCCTAATCGCTTGTGCTGTAGGCCAAAAGACAAGCAAAAAGCGACCTTACAAGCAATAGCAGGGGTAGCAGCATTGGTGGGATTAGGGACGTTAGGAGGTGTTGCACTGACGCTGTCCAAGGGAGGCCCTGCGGCTTTGATGGCTGCCATTGCCAAATCTGGTTTTAGTGCTGCATTCGCTCTTATTTTTGTGTCTGAAATTGGCGACAAGGTAGGTTTTCCTATTCCTCTGTTTCATCATTAATCAATCCCTAAATTTAATTATGGCCATATTTGTAATAATGGGTATTTCTGGAACGCTTTTGATTAATGAATGCTCAAATTGGCTGGCTCTGTTCTGCAGACATTCTTTATTGCAGCTCTTCTTGCTATGCGGCATTCTAGAGTTCTGGTATGAATAGCCTCGCACCATGTTTGAAAAAGGAGACCATGTAGTTGTTTTTTTCCTCTAAGGATGGTTCTGATTATCTTCCTACGGTTTTCATAAGAAGGAATATGTGAATATTGCAGTGTACTTATGCAGCTCCAGTGTAGGAAAACCTAACATTCCCATAGAGCTATCGCAACTTATTAATATTCTAAGTTTGTTTATTACATTTGGTGCTGTTTTACGAAGTGCAAATGAATATCATATTTGGTGGTTGTTATAGGTGGTTACTACATGTTCTTGAACTGGTCTGAAGGGTGCAGGTTCTTTTGGGAGCAACTGGCGCCCTTTCTCTTATGACCATAATTTCTGTTATTATAGGGCGCATTTTCCAGAGTGTGCCGGCTCAGCTTCAAACCAGTAAGAAATTGAGATATTGATTGATTGTCCTTTCTGCTGCTGGACATCCTGGCCACATTTTTTCTTTTTCTTTTTCTTTTCCTGAAAGCTGGCAGTCTTGCAACATTGCTGTGCAGGATGAATATGTTGGATGGAATCGTAGTTCGAATCGTGTGTCTGCTGGTACTAGATATGTCCAGCTGGGATGTAATACTTACCTCTCTTCTGGTTGTGATTAATACAGCTCTTCCAATTGGAGAATATGCTGCTGTTGCTCTCCTAATATGGTTTGGATTTCGGTCAATTAAAGCTGCCTGGGATTTGCCATCCGAACAACCAGGAACCGCAGTGGAATCTTCAGATTCTGGCGAACTTGCCGAAGCTCAGGAGTTCTTGGAGAAATCAGAGGTATTTCTGGTTAGATGTAACCATAGAGAGCATTCTGTAAGAGATGAAAGCATGTTTTCTTTTTTAAAATCGGGGTTGTCCTTTTCACGTTGGTTTAAATTTTCTAGTGCTTTTTCCGTAACCGAAAAAGTTACTGCTTTGATTTAGTAGGCACGAAGCTTAGAATTTGATTCTACTGTTCCAATTGGCAAGGTTGTCGATCTTGACTTCACTTGACTTGAACATGCTCATGCAGACTAAGAAAGTAGCCACACCGCTTCAAGTGGTGACTGAAGCGTTCAGCCTTGTTTTTGTAGCTGTAAGTTTCTTATCAACATATCTACATGAAGTATTACGATTCTAGGTTACTGGGTTCATTTTCACATGATGCTCTGGCACGTCAGTCTCTTAAAATACAATAAGTTGTAATGAATCCGCAATTGGTGGCATTTTCGTCATTATCCATGCATGTGCCTTTGCTTGTTCATAACATCTCTAATTGTGGCTTGGGATTTCAGGAATGGGGCGACCGATCAATGCTTGCGACAGTCGCTCTTGGAGCCGCACAGGTGAAGTTTGAATCTGCTTATGTTAGGACTTTTCAACCGATTTCACATTATTGGAATCTATATGCTTCGCACTATGGTGTTTTATTTAGAATGAGCAATAATATGAAAGGGGGATTTTGTTTTGCAGTCTCCTTGGGGTGTTGCTTCAGGTGCCATTGCGGGACATGTAATAGCCACTGCTCTTGCAGTGCTAGGAGGAGCTTTCCTTGCTCAGTACATATCTGAGAAAGTGGTGAGTATTTTTCCTTCGTATATATATATATATATTTCTTTTTTCTTTTTTCTTTTATGTTAGAAGTCACACTTTCTATCATCAAGTGAAGTACAAATACTTCAATCTATGAGCCTCATGAGACTATTTCCTCCACCTTCAAAGGGCTTGTATCTATAATGCTCAACTACCCTGTTATCAATACCGACGTAAATGATCGTATAGTCCACGGTCCGTAAATCGGTTTTAATGTACTGCTGGAGTACGGCGTGGACGTATATTTGTGTATCTAATCCTACGTGTCATCATGCTTGGTTGCGCAGGTCGGATACACGGGAGGAGTTCTTTTTCTTGTGTTCGCAGCTGCAACACTTCTTGGAGTTTTTTAAACTTCTCGTGTACCCTCAGACTACACATTAGTAACCATTGTGTATTTGTATTCTAAATTTTTGCCATTTGTGGGCATATTGTAAACTCCCTAGCGGACCATTCTTGTCCTGATGTAGTTGTTTGATGATGATGACTTTCTTTGAAGTTGAGTAACTAACAATCCCAAAGCTGATATACTTTTGTGGCCACACTCGGCTGTTCCATTATCAGTCTACCCTACTGGCGTATCCCGACTGATGACTTCAGAATATACTCTGATGTGTCATGTGTTCGTTTGCTGAGCATTCTCCAAGGGAAATCTAATTTTTAGGTATCTGTATGAAAGAGAGTATATTATTTAATTTTTTGTCAACATCAAAGTATTCAAATAAACATCGATTAGTTAATACTGTCTCATAATGTAGCTAAATGTGATAAAATCAGATTCATTGTAAGTTATAACATGGAGATATTATGATTTGGAAGGAATTTAGTGAACATGTATTCATCTTACATCAGATTTGAGAATGATAATTTACATAATTTCCTTCCAATTCAAGTGAAATTTCACTCCTGTCAAGGAAAGTTTGTATTATAATTACAAAGTAGAAAAAAATGATTTGAGAGCGATACAGCAGACTTGGAATGCTGGCCGTTATGACACGGATAAACCATCATATACAAATCCGATCGCATGAGATTAAGATTTTCGGTTGGTCCGAAAGAGTAGTAAATACACATGTGCTTCCGTTACATGTACACGTGTACACATGCAGGTCCGATACTTTTCTTCCAAGTTATGTACAATTTATCCAAATAATGAAATAGTGGATAATATCAAGGTCTAGTTCCTAGCAGATTTGTGTACTTCAAAATAATTGGAGTCTTAATTCTTCACTTAACATCATTCATGCTAGTACGCAGCTGGAGTTCTACTAGCCAATTAAGTTGTCATAAAAGAATATTTTGATGATAGTGTTGATTAAAATTTTAGGACTATGTTCGTGGGGGATCAAGATCATGCGATGTTCTCAAACAACTTATCAAACTCTAAAACCAGTAAACTGAAGTGTTCAGACTCTAATTATCGATAAAATCGGTGTCCTACAAATATCTGACATTCACATAGCAGCTTCGGTACCCAGCAAACCGGCGGTACTAAAGCGTGGATTTTGCTTACTTCGGAAATGAAATTCATGTCCGACAATAGAACTGTATTGTTCATTTGTCAGTAATGAACTTCAAACATTCATTCAGAAATTTGAAGCTTAAGGCTGAACAAGGTAGTAACAAGCTAAGCAAATCTATGTTGGCACCAGGTAGACATAATCAACTACTGCAGGTTCTAGCCAAAACGTGATAACTTGAGGATAACGATGCTCTGATATAACCTGTATATGCTTAGGCATATGCTGTTAAAAATCAGAAGAGCACAGAAAGAGGGAACCCGGTAGTTATTAACTTCAATTCGAGATTGCAAAAGCTTGTTGCCACTGCTCTTTTTGTACACATGGACGTGAGAAGAAAAAAAATAGAAGAAACATGAAATAAAATACTAAACTATTCACAAAATGAAAAGATGATAAGGCAAAAAGAAAATAGCTATACAACCAGGGACTAATACTTCACAACTCAGGTCATAAGAATGTCTTAAGACGCAAACAACCAACCATACTCAGGAAATAATCCGACCGTGTAACATCTGATACTGCCGTGAAGAGCATGACATGGTCCGCAGAGCAATGACGTACAACTATGACTAACACTAAAAATTGGCACCCAGCATTAGTGCATGACACATTCGGTTACCATTATTGATGTCCCTTGCATCCAACAGGAAGCAGCCAGTACCTGAAAAATTGTCATTAGATTTCTAATTCTTTCCAAATCATTAGTTTAACAAATTATTCGAGTATTTTTACAGTATCGAGTATTAATCAAGTATCATTCATAGAATCACACAGGGTTTGAAACTATACCTTAAACCATACAATGTGCAAAGTAGAGCACAGATGATCAAACTTGTAAATCCTACAGTATATTCCCCACCTAGAGAACAAGTGCCAACGTTTTGCCTTGGAATCAAAGATATCTTTTTAACTACTAACCAAAGTTACACATAGAATCATTCTATTAAGCAACTACCAACTACCTGAGCATGATTTACAACTGACATAGCATACCTGTTCCTCTGGCTTCCAATCGTCAAAAGCTGCCATACCCTTCGCACATAACCTAGGCGTTTGTATCAACCAATTTTCGAGCTCAAAATCCTCAGTCAATCTGAACCAAATGCATTGATCACCCTAGGGATTCATTCAAAGCTAATTGGACTATTAATGATAAAGTACATGTTAAGAGACCATCCGGACAGCCACTACAACATAGTCAATGCTATGAATTCGATAAAACTACGAAACATTAATAAAATTCACCTAATTACATACCCGCAGAAAACCTCTCCAAATATTTTGTAAACAACAGTACTGTGGCACTAACCTCCTTGCAAGTGTCTTCCAAGATTGTGGTCAATAGAACCATAACACGTTAACAAGCAACAACAAACAAGTCAATTCCTAACAAGGATAGCAACTCGGGTAATCACATAAGCAGGTGGCAACCAGAGGAAAGATGAGAACACGCTGCACAACCCGAATATCGCTATCTGACTTCACAAAATTCATGAGAATCTCAACTTTTAGACTAAAAAAACTCTTATTTAGAGCCTGTGCCTGAAGTCTGTTAAAATACCTGCTGCAGCTGTCAAATGCAGCAAAAACTGATCGCTAGCCCGCACTTACCACCAGCTAGGTGAAGAGTAGATATACCCCGCGCTATCTCCCTTGAGCACAGAAGGAGCTTCTTGCAGGGATGAGGGGCTGCTACAGTGTTGTGCACATACATGCACATCCGCGATTAGTAAAATAAGTGCCCCGTCTTCACTCACATATAAAATGGCGAAACCGACACCGAAAAATGACCTAAGCACCAGCGGAGTTGTATCACTGCCACCAAATTATACATTTAGACCCGTGCAACGGACAACAATAGCAAGAGCGTTTCTCCTGCCTATCAGTGTCGCAAGATACACATAAAAGTAGAGGGAGGCTAAAGAGAATGCAGAACACATGATGTTAACGTGAGCTGTGCACTAAAATGGTTAGGAAAACATCAATGAGAACACGAGTTCCAAACTTGCAACTACATGCATTAAATATTTTATTTTATTTATTATTGTCAAAATTTTAATTTTGAATTTTTTAAAATGTTACTCTTGAATTCACCACAATGTATTCTCAGGTAAATCTAATTTGGCTATATATCTACAAACTCACAAGATTCTACTCAGTACCCATACTAGCGCTCCACCAACACCGAACGTGAGTCCAGGAACCGACCGTAAATTGCCGACTGGGTCCATCCAACTCCGCTTGTAGCAAGGTCTCCTCTCTCCAAGTTCCATGTTCTGTGTGAGATCAATTCTGCCAATTGGAGCTGCTGAAATCAGTTCATCCTAAACAGCAACATTTACTAATATGAGACAATAGCACAGCTGGAAAAGTACTTCCACTGGCCGGCGGTGCAGAAAACTGTGCTATGATAATCAAATAGCATACATGCCTGCATGCCTAACTTGAACTAAAAAAACCCAAGTCCTTCCACTCATGCACAACAGGTACCCTATTTCCAAATTGAATCTCCTTAAATATTTTGTCGACGATGGAGCTGAGATCGATCTTTCTCTCGGACCAACTGAAAATCCCGCTCTGTGAAAACAATCAAACACAAAAAGCACTCAATAAGCTTTGGTGATCACCAGAATGTAACACTCGCAATGATTAGATACCACCGATAAAAGAGAATTGTCATTCAGGATCTGCTAAAAAAACCTCGTGTAGAGCAGACCATGTTTATTATTTAGATACTAACCGCTGTATCGCTAATGAGCATGAGATGAATCTATTCCTTACCCCGAGGATCTGCATTGTACCGAATCTTCTGGGCATGACCTGAAGACAAAAAAAACAGATTGATCAGAGAAATAAAGTGAGAGCCATAGTTTAAACGAAAAAAGCTAAGACCACATCAGTTATGCTTTACTGCGAACAGACGCTTCATCCAACATATACACTGACCTTCAAGGGCAGATCTGACGTTAGCAACAGCAACTGCAACTAAAATACCCTACCAGCACAACTGTTAAACGGCCTCACGGTATCAACTTAGACAGTAGCCCCAACACGTCAGTATTTACAATATGCCTGCAAAAGCATGTGCACCAAGCTCTTGCACGGATAGCGAAGGCCATTCAACAGCTGCTGGCCGGCGGAAAAAACTGTCACGCACATATCACACACCTATTATCAACTCCTTGACAACAAGTATTCATCTAGTGGGATCACGACTTTTTTAAACAGGAAAACACAGGAACACCCCTCTCTAAGTAGAGACAAACCAGGGATACACCTACAAGCATTTTAACAAATAAAAGGTAAAATAATTCATGCACATGAAAAGACAGCCCTGTGAATAATAGGTTCACAAAAACAAGGTCTGGGGGTTCAAAAGAGCCACTTCAAATGAGCGGGAGTTTTGAATAAAATGATTCACGACTTACTCGAAAACGAATCGAAGGCAATAAAATGATCAACAGCATAAAATCAACATGGCTCTTTCAACAAAGAGTATCCAAAGAGGACATTAGTTCAGTCATTTCAGATCAGTCAATCCAGATAGTTTCAGTCTCACCTATATCCCTTCCCCTTTCCTTCCGGCTGTAGCCCCGCCCCTTTGTGCTTTCCCGCTCATCGCGCTCTCGTTCCTTGTCTCTCCTTTCCCTGTCCCGATCCCTAACTCGTGCCCGTTCTCGTTCAGCGTCATGATCCCGGGCAATATCTCGAGACTCGCGAAGCCTGGACCTGGACCTATCCTTATCCCTACTCTTATCCCTTCCTTCATCTTCAATATGATTGAAAGGCTTTTCCTTTCCTACTCCAGGATCATCCCTCGAATCACCATTAGCATTCGGATTGCGTACTTCGTCAAGATCATGACTCCTATCCTTGACAATTTCGGGCTTCAAATTGTCTACTGGCGTTTTGAAAGCTGGTCCTTTCTGTGCACCAGCATCTGAGCTTACTATGGTCGGTACCTGCTCAACAGAAACAGCTCCATTTACCATGGTTCTGATAAGCCCTTCCTGCAATATATAAGCCCATATTAAAAGGATACCTTTCGATGAGTAATTACCTCAAAATAATATCAACACCAGGAGTGCAACCTAGTTAGTGTTGTGAAGATGCAGATCTTGGACAGACAAGGTAAAAATTATTTCACTTGCCTGTGCCTCGGTAGAAATATCCCAGGATTTGCTGGTCAACACAAATGACTTGGGGTCTCTTCCAACTTCAATGTAATAACCTTTCGGTTGTTTGTATAACTCTGCAAGGACCTTGCAGACTACTTGAACATCACTCCATTCAGCGTCAAACACTTCCCACCACCTGTCAGGTAATGGAACTTTAAACTTTCGAGCCGCAGCATAAACTACTCCACACGCGACAACCTCACTTTTGAAACGCACGCAGAGTGTGCTCCGTAAGCTGCAATAAAAAATAAAAAAATAAAAAACAATTTGCATCAGCTCTTCCTTGACCAACGCAAGAAATGAAGTTTCTTGACCCCGTCTCAAAGGATTAATCGTAGGCTGCAACACACAGAACACAACCCTATCAGCCCTAACAATATCCCAACATGAGCATACCGTCAAATGAATTGATTCATTATATTTAAATAATGTAGACTTCACGTAGTGTCAGAATTTACCACTGCTGCAGCACATACGAGCGCGTGACTATGAACATCAACAGAACTGAATTACGCATGTACCTGTCATTTGCAAGGTTCCACGCAACTTGCATCAGCTCTGAAGGAGCAGCAAGAACCTTCAGGTAGCTTATAATAAACTTGTGAGGATGTTCTACATGACAAATAAATCCCATCTCCTTCAGCAGATGACGCTCTGTCCTAATCAAGTCGGTTTTCATTTCCTCGTACTTCTGCAGATTAAAATACTTTGTTAGCATGAACAAAGTACACTCCAGTACTCGTGCGTTCTCACAACATCGAACCCTTAAATTGAATCTCTGACATGTCTCATATGGTAGAGAATGCAAGTGAAGGCAGCCAATGCGTTGAAAGAATGGAAAAGAGGACATTACCTGTGAAGATAACTCTAAAAACTCAAGGGGCAAATTTCCCCGTCTCTGCTCCATGCGATTGAAGACTTGCAAGACTTCGTGAATTTTACGAGGACTCTCTTCAAGTTTAGCAGCTAGCCAGACACAACTCGCTGCCACCCTCTGCAATTAGACAGGAGTAAGTTCAGCCGTACCAAGCAAAATGAGCGGTAAAACGAACACCCATGATCTCACAAATTATCTAGACCACATAACGAGCGGTTGCAAATAATAATCATATATGATTAGTGGCTGTCAGTTTGGACTTGAGAAATGCATTCTGAATTGAAAAAATGATGATCAAGCCAAAAAACCCATTATACAAGGACAACAAGTTCCGACTTGGATCCATTCTATGCATATGTGAAATTAGGGTTTGCGCTAGATACACTCTCGCAAAAATTGAGCATCCTGAAATTGATTATCGAAGGTAATTAGAGTGTCTCCTTACCTTAACGTTAAATCGTGCAAAAGATTTTTTGCAATAAAATCGATGAAACAGAACCTGCCCCGTCGCCATCACTGCTTGAGGCCTGTGAATGTACATACAAGAGTTAATTCCATTACCTAGAGATAGATATGGAAAAAATACTCATAATTCATGAGCATCACCGAAGATGCTTCAAAAAAAAAAATTGAATTTCAGCAGCAATGAGAACACGTCGAAATAAAAGAGCCACATCACCCCCTGAAAACCTAGAGACAGCACACAGCATCGAGAACCACGAGACACGAGGCTTCTTAAACCCAGTTTTAAAATAACACGAAGGAGTAACACAGAAGTCGATATTCGCGAGATAATCAACAAAAGATAAGTGCGGTGACATACAATTTCAACAAGATACCGCTCTCCTGCACGAGGTCACAACCAAACCGACGCAGGATTGATTCAGTCTTGTCATCAATCCCATCTTTCCGGGATGGCGAGTTCGAAAGCTGCTCGTCCGTGACATAAAAGGTGTCAAGCGCAGTGTAAATCATTTGGACGACGGCTGATAAAAACCCGGGCGCAAATTCTACCGCGACAAGGCCGGCTTCAAAACAGCATGTAGAGCTTGACAGTGAACGCCAAGTGCATCGAGACGATGTCAAGAACCCAAGGAAAGAGAAACTCAAGAACCGCAGAGGGAAAACCAGCTGTGAAGGAAACAATAACACTGTGACCATGAAAACCTAGCGAGTAGAGAAAAAAAGGGCTCGTCGAGGGTATGGGAGAGGAGTCGGCTATAACAGTACACAACGCGTGCAACGATTGAAGGTCAGCGGTCGCAGCATCTGAGGCGTGCCCGGAAACCTAGAAGGGGGATGGCTACAGCGGAATAACCTGCCACACACACACAACAAATGCCCTCCCACAGAACAAGTCACAGCCACTCCCACCTCCCCCGTCTCGTCACCTCACCTCTCCTTTCTTCTCTTCTTCTCGCCTACCTCACTTTGCGGAATCTGGTCGCTCAATTCGCCGGAGTACATGAGATCACACAGAATGCAACGCCACGGGACAGTATCCATGCATGTGAAAGGCCCGAGTGCACCGATGCAACTTCAGAATGAAAGGACGTGCGGAGATGCTGTGACGGTATCTTCTTCTCCTCTGAGGAAGGGAAGGGTAAGGGGCTGTCCTCGATACTTAATTAGGGTTATGAGTCTGGACACAACACTTTCGCAATCAAGGATCCTCACAGCACATGCAACTAGGCGTGTTTCATTCCTCGGCTACTTCAGACCAGTGTTATAATATTTCGTATTCTACCACACTGGATGTTTCTTTCCACACTTCATATCATGTTATTAATATGCGAATGTTCAATAGACCCAAGTTTTTAAAAAACTAACCCTGCCCATAGTGACCATCATGCAAAAAATAATGATTTATAGATTTATTTCCTTATTATTGGGTCTCTAACCAATAAAACCCAACCACATTCATCATGATTACCATATTCTTCATCAAAGATGGGTATATTTAGTAAAGGTACGGATCTATTAAACATTCACCTAATAATAATACTAAGAAATGAAATTCAACTTTTTGTGAAAACACTCCTTTAAATGTGAAATTGTACCTAGCTGATCATCCAACTCTACAAACACTAAGAACACAAATTATTCAAAATAGAATTTGTCTAGCATTAAAAAAAAAAACAATGATTAAATAAAACTTGGTTCATAAAAATAAAAAAATTAAGAATATTAAAAAATTAAAGAATAAAAAATTTCAATTTAGATTTTCAAAACTTATTTTACATATTTTAAATCATAAACTATGTGGTTAAGAAAAAAAAAATTATAAAGAATATAACCTTTTAAAGTATTATTATTAGATTGGTGACTTAAGGTTTAAAATTTACAATTAATTAAAGATAAATATTTAATAATACAAAATATATAGATTTAAATTTAAGCTATAAATTATAGAATGTATAATTTAAGTTATATAATACAAGTTATATAATTTTGGATTTAGAATTTAGGATTTATAGTATATGCAAATGTATTATAAAATGTAAGATTTAGGAATTAAATTTGTATAACTAAAGTACCAAATTTAATGATGTAAGATTTGAAATAAAAAAATTAAAGATAAAAATTAATACTTTTAATTTTGAAAATATTAAATTAGAAATCCATTTTTATATTTAGGATATAAAATTATAATTTAGAAAAAAATAAATTCATGCTATTCCAAAATTTTGAGACCTTTGTTCTAAATGTAAGATAAGATATAAAAATTCATATGTTTGCAACAAAATTGCATCATCATTTTAAAATAAAAAGATAGTTGAAGAAATTATTATATGGCTTTAAAAAATTATTAAATATGTACTACTAACAACCTAATATATATATATGACAATAAACTCAAAGATGAATTGATAAGAATTTGTGTTAAATATGTGATCAAACGCAACTAACCAAAATACATTTTAAGATATATATATATATATATATATATATATATAATAGTCATTTCTTTTATTTTAATACTAAATTGATAAAACTTTCATAAGAAGACTTTAGACAAATTTGAAGTATAATTAGATGAAATTATGTAAAAAAGTGGGATCTGTAATTCTCTGTAGAATCATGGTTTAGGGTTTAGGGTTTAGGGTTACAAGGGTGTCCCCGGTTTTTGGGCATCATTATTTTTGGATTTTGACTTGACCTACCCCCCCATTTATGGTGTCTAGGATGTCAATGGTATAATTCTTTTCCTATACAAGTTTATAGTTTGGAAGATTTAGCTACTTTGACTTGGAGTTTAGGGTTTTGACTTTTGTCATACAAGGCTTTTTGAAATTTTTGAAAAGTCCATTGGATTTGTTTGAGGGTTGCCAATTATAAATATGTGCTTGAAGTTTTGAAAAGGTGCATATGTTTGTAGTTATTAAATGTTTGACTATTTTGACTTTTGAGTTGACTTTGCATATGAATAGGAATTTTGAAGTTTTGATTTGAGCTACCCCCCTATTTTAAGGGTCTAGGAATCTAGTGATGGTCTTGAAATCCTATACATGTTTTTCAATTTTGAGATATAAGGCGTTTGACTTGATACAATTTTCTGTTGACTTTTTGTGTACTTTGTTGTCTTGAATTTTTGATTTGACCTACCCCCCTATTTGTCATGCTTCTGATTCCAATGGTATGTTTAAAATTTTCAGCAAATTAATAGTTTAGGAGATATGAGATTTTCAAAATAGCAAAATTTGCCTTTCATTAATATATGAAAAAAATATTATAAAAATATGAAATAAATACATAGAGACTTTTGGACATTATAATAATATATTGAATAATTTATATAAGTAAATGTTTTTTTTTTTTTTTTTGAAAAATATCATATTTATACTATATGTACATATGATTTAACTTTATATTATATGTGTTCTAAGCCTATGCAATGGATTGAACATGATTCCGCCAATTTGCACCATATTCTTGAATGAAGTGGCGAGCTCCTCCAACATGATCTTCATACACTCCATCCTTTTTCCAATATGCACCACTATTGCGACCAAGGTTTAGGGTTTAGGGTTTAGGATTTACATGGGTGTCCTAGAGGTTTTTCATCCTCAATATCTCTCAATATGTAATAGCTTTTTCTGTTGTAAAATTTTGCCAAGGCTTAAAATCACCCAAAGACCTCTATAAATGATTTTGTTTTTCAAAAAAATGTGTTTCGTTTTCTGTAATTTAGGGTTTGAAAATCCTAATTAGGGTCTTCAGACCCTGATTAGAGTTCTAACTTGCATATTTTTTCTCATGAGAGAACTATATATGGAGTCTAAATGCATACAAAACTCTGCTTACTCAAAGCAATCCCCCATAGATAGGTGGTTCACCTAGTCCAGGTCGAGAGAGTCCTTCAGGCTGCTCGCCCCTATGTCTTTGCCCGCTCTCCACCTGCTGCACCATCGGCTCTCCTTCCATCAGGATCATCGTCGACGGAGTCAATATCAGCTCCATCTTTGACTTCTGCAAGACTCCCGCAAGCGACGTTGGTGCCTACCTCCAATGCATCCGTGAGTGCAGCCTTCGAGACTACGCCGCTTACTGCAGCATCACTTGTAGTCACATTATAAATTCTGCAAAATTAGACATCGACATGCTCGTTAATCACCCCACAATCACGCCCATTTCTCAACCGACCCCGACAACAGACCCCGACAACAGAGGGCTCAGCGGTAGGGGGTACTATGCGAGCCCGACCAACATCGACCTAGGCAATGAATTCTACAATGTCGCATATCCTACACTCCAGTGGGTCGAGCTCGAGTGCTCCAACGACTTGCTCAGACCGTCACGTCCCGATGGTTTGTCATGAGATAAGTTCTCGTACCTCGACGCCCGATCGTAGCTCTTCCGTGCACCGGCTCGTGGCAACCCTTCGTGACGTCCTGTGCTCCGATTTCTTCTCGTCGCTTCATGTGTCGTCGCAGGCATCCAACGCAGCTGCTCCGACGTATGCACCAAAAACCACACTTGATGATGGTAATTCTGCCCATCCTTGCACGGCTGCGTCTAAGTACCCAGCCAAATGTAGCCAATACTCAAATACTTAAATGCACCCAAACTCGCACGCATCGCCTCTCCGAGAGCTCCCTTTTTCGAAACTCCCTACACGTTGTCCTCGAGTAGTCGTATTGCCGCGGATTGCAACGCCTAACTTTCTCGCCCGGGTGGGCAAATGGGCCCTCCGTCCAATCATGGCTCCTCCCTCTCATACATCGCCTCACCTAGAATTCCAACATTCGGAACTCATTGCACCCGTACATGTCTATCACTGGCCACGCCTCCTCGTCCTCGTTCTTCGATGACACAAAATTGTTGAACGACGCATCAAAAAATATTTGTAATCCTAGCGACCAGGTCCCTCAGCTCCTAGCAGTGACGTCGATCCCAACTTCAACCCTCGCATGTCCGTTCGACTTGCTCCCTTCCTGCCTCCTCATAAAAGCCCCCTTCACCGCTCCCCGCCTCGATCCGCGACTCCTCCTTTGCCATCGAAAACCCCGAAAACTCACCCTTGGACATCGACGACCTCGACGGGCTCCAAAAGAAATTGTTGAATGCGTGCAACCCTAAACCCTACCCCCAAAAGCTGTGGCTCCTCTGGTACACCCCATGTCACGGCCATAATCATGTAAGCTAATAATTACATATAGAAATAGGTAGAAGTAAGTAAAAGTAGATAAAAGTAAGTTAATTGTATAATATTTAATATAGAAGCTTCTTAGAAACTTCCTAGACGCTGCTTTGACTTCATAGGTGTCTTTAATTGACTTTTTGGATTAGAAACGTGGTCAACAAGTTGGCCATGTGCCACACATGTTGTTAGCTTGAAGATCAAGCTAACTATGTGGCCCACACGTAGAAAAACTTGCCTTGTAAGTCAAGGCATGTGTCCTACAAAGTCAACACATATTGGAGGTCCTATAGAACGTCGCCACGTAGCTCCTAGTTAGATAGTATATATAGAGACAAGAGTGAAGGCTTCTTCACTCTTGTCAACTCCTTTCTTGCTTCTAGTCCAGGTTCAAGAGTCTTTAGTTTCTTGTCTTGTGGGAATAGCCATTCCAGTTTCCTTTTAATATACCTACTTGTTTATATTTTGACTTATTATATCGAGATAGCCTTTTGGTGTATATTTTTCCTCATCGAGTCTTTGTCCTTGACACCCCACCCAATGCGTCATCTCGAGGCACCTCTACATCGTGTATCGCCGCGGGTAAGAACGAGGTCCACCACCGAATTGCATGCTACGCTTGCACATCCTGCGACATGGGCATGTAGTCACCCATCGATTCATACAACGATGGCGACCACCAACTCCCCCGTCCAGCGATGCCAGTCTTCTCGCTCCGCCGCTCATAAACGGTGACTTTTTTCCTCCCCCCACGAAACCCTAAACCTACTGCCTCTCCAAAACTGCCATTGTCTCCCTTGCAAGCCCCTGCTCCTCTTCACTCCACATCTTTCTCCACCCCCTTCCCTCGATTGCATCTCATTGGCCACACTTCCGTCTCTCCCAACTTCGAACTGCCCTCCGACCGCTCATTCTCCCCGTGCTTTGTAAGCAAACTTGAACGATGTGTTCGTTGAGACATGTGTCGCACTATCTTGCTCTTCTGTGAAGCCTGAGAAAGCCTTCGATTGGAAGACTAGGCGACCAGGTTTTGGACGAGCCCGTAGAAGGGGGAAGGGTAATGAGAGTGGCATCCAGGGGACGGTGGCAGTATGGGATGGACGTCGCCTTTCATGTGCCTTTCTACTGTGCGGTGTCGTGTTGTAACACGAGTATAGAGTGAAAATAAAAAGAAAGGGGAATTTTATTAATATTCAGTTACCTCGAATATTGAGAGCATCGACCAACTCCAGTACAAATACTGAGTGGTCAGGTTCAGTCACTCCGTTACAGTCAGCCGGGGCATACTGAAATGCTCCATTCGATTCCAATAACGGGAGTCAGCAGGAAGAGAAGGACCAATTCACACGACGGGTTCGAGGAGCCAATTGGATCCAATTTCGATAATCCAATCCGGGTCCTCTTATCCAATATGAGACCTGAATTGGCCGGTCAACCCAATGTGGTCTAATTACGGGAAATCCAGGTCTTACTACGGGTCTTAGCCAATCTGATGCGAGGACCAATTTGACCCAATTACGGGAACATCCAGGTTACTATGGGCATCTTTCCCAATATAGGACCTGAATTGGTCGGGCGACTCAATGTGGTCCCGATTACGGGGTTCGATTCTGTTTCAGGCTGTCATGTTCTCTGTGCCGTTTCAGGGAACGTTGTTTTCGGTAAATGGATTTCTTAAAGGTAAAAATGGAGGAGAAAGCTTGACGGCGAGAGCCAATTTTGGATCCAAGCTTGAGGTGGGAGCCAATTCCGGATCTAAGACGGAAGATTGAAGAAATTCAGAGGATAAGGTTAGGGGGAATCGAGGGGGGAGCTAGTTTCAAGCTTTTGCAAGGTTACCAGTTTGGTTTTCATTGGAGGTTTTTGAAGATCAAGGGAATTAGAGAGAGGAGCTTCATGCTTCGGGTCGGGGAAGGAAAGACATAGAATTTGGATTTTTCTTCTTCATAGAGTTTTGGAAAGACTGAGGCAATCGCTGTTGAAGTCAGTGTTGTAATGGTGAATCGGGATTTTTAAATGAAGTGGGTTTGAATACTCTTGACTGTTTTGTGAAATCGAGTTACGTCTGTGATTGAAGGATTAAAAGGGTGTCTATAGGATTGAGTATGCGGAGCGAATGAAATTTATTGGGTTAATCTAACAAGACAGTCAGTGGATAAAAGATCGTAAGTACAAAGCAGTATTGAAGGTTAACAGTTTGGGTTGTACGGGGTTCTCTGTAACGTCTAGAGACCTACCGGCTGGGGCAAAAAGGACTTCGACAAGCAGTCGAAGAGCACCCGTATAGATTTACGGTACATTGTTGCAGTCGTTTATATTCCAGCAGTCAAAAACTGATAGACTGCTTGACTATCGGCGAATCTCCATACTACCTTCTACAGCCAGACGCCCGGCGCGTTCTCGAGCAGGAAAGCACGTAATACGACATAAGTGGTGAACCTGACGTGAAAGCTTGAGGTGAAAGGTATTGGATTTCGGTTGATTTTATCTTTATTTTTATGGAAAACGAAAATAAAAATTTTGAAGGATTTTTGGGAGAAATTTCTGGTGGGGAGTCTTCTAAAGGACAAGGTATGCACATGGATCCGTCTATTGCTAGTTTGTTTCAAGCCTTCTCATTGTCAATGTAGCAACAACAAACCAATGATCGAAAGGAAGCTTTGGCAACCAAAGCATTGCAAGCATTGGTCAATAAAATTGATCAATTTGATGGGAGGAATATTTCAAGGTATTGATCAATTTTGTTTTTGGCTTTGATGGTATTGATTATTAATAAAATTATTATTTCGGAGTGTGTTTTACTCGTACAAAGTGAAGACGAGAAGTGGTTGTATCAATATTATGCTCCACATCATCGATGAGCCTTTCCTGTATTGAACAAATATTTTATACCAATGTTTTTTGTTAGATGTTGATATATTTTTTGCATATTTTATCAAATCACCAGTTCATAATTCTATAGATTTACATTCTGGGGTTGATACTTTGAATTTCAGTTTAGGTTAAAGAAGGGTTTTAAAAAGTGACCTTGTGTATGTTTATAACCGGATTTGTTTTTTTAATTACAAGCATGGTGTTCTTTGGTTATAATTTACTCTTTTCATTTTATTTTATTTTTCCTTCTTTGTGCACATATGTATTTTTCATTAATACTTAATAGCTGCCGATTTTATTTCGATACTCAGTTGTTGACCAGGTTTAGACAACACTTCACTAATAATGAGTTCTTTCTTGCATAGAATTCAATTCTAATGCTTTTAGTTCAATAGGTCCATACACAAATCTTTCGGGTTTAGGGTTTAGGGTTTAGGGTTTAGGGTTTAGGGTTTAGGGTTTAGGGTTTAGGGTTTAGGGTTTAGGGTTTAGGGTTTAGGGTTTAGGGTTTAGGGTTTAGGGTTTAGGGTTTAGGGTTTAGGGTTTAGGGTTTAGGGTTTAGGGTTTAGGGTTTAGGGTTTAGGGTTTAGGGTTTAGGGTTTAGGGTTTAGGGTTTAGGGTTTAGGGTTTAGGGTTTAGGGTTTAGGGTTTAGGGTTTAGGGTTTAGGGTTTAGGGTTTAGGGTTTAGGGTTTAGGGTTTAGGGTTTAGGGTTTAGGGTTTAGGGTTTAGGGTTTAGGGTTTAGGGTTTAGGGTTTAGGGTTTAGGGTTTAGGGTTTAGGGTTTAGGGTTTAGGGTTTAGGGTTTAGGGTTTAGGGTTTAGGGTTTAGGGTTTAGGGTTTAGGGTTTAGGGTTTAGGGTTTAGGGTTTAGGGTTTAGGGTTTAGGGTTTAGGGTTTAGGGTTTAGGGTTTAGGGTTTAGGGTTTAGGGTTTAGGGTTTAGGGTTTAGGGTTTAGGGTTTAGGGTTTAGGGTTTAGGGTTTAGGGTTTAGGGTTTAGGGTTTAGGGTTTAGGGTTTAGGGTTTAGGGTTTAGGGTTTAGGGTTTAGGGTTTAGGGTTTAGGGTTTAGGGTTTAGGGTTTAGGGTTTAGGGTTTAGGGTTTAGGGTTTAGGGTTTAGGGTTTAGGGTTTAGGGTTTAGGGTTTAGGGTTTAGGGTTTAGGGTTTAGGGTTTAGGGTTTAGGGTTTAGGGTTTAGGGTTTAGGGTTTAGGGTTTAGGGTTTAGGGTTTAGGGTTTAGGGTTTAGGGTTTAGGGTTTAGGGTTTAGGGTTTAGGGTTTAGGGTTTAGGGTTTAGGGTTTAGGGTTTAGGGTTTAGGGTTTAGGGTTTAGGGTTTAGGGTTTAGGGTTTAGGGTTTAGGGTTTAGGGTTTAGGGTTTAGGGTTTAGGGTTTAGGGTTTAGGGTTTAGGGTTTAGGGTTTAGGGTTTAGGGTTTAGGGTTTAGGGTTTAGGGTTTAGGGTTTAGGGTTTAGGGTTTAGGGTTTAGGGTTTAGGGTTTAGGGTTTAGGGTTTAGGGTTTAGGGTTTAGGGTTTAGGGTTTAGGGTTTAGGGTTTAGGGTTTAGGGTTTAGGGTTTAGGGTTTAGGGTTTAGGGTTTAGGGTTTAGGGTTTAGGGTTTAGGGTTTAGGGTTTAGGGTTTAGGGTTTAGGGTTTAGGGTTTAGGGTTTAGGGTTTAGGGTTTAGGGTTTAGGGTTTAGGGTTTAGGGTTTAGGGTTTAGGGTTTAGGGTTTAGGGTTTAGGGTTTAGGGTTTAGGGTTTAGGGTTTAGGGTTTAGGGTTTAGGGTTTAGGGTTTAGGGTTTAGGGTTTAGGGTTTAGGGTTTAGGGTTTAGGGTTTAGGGTTTAGGGTTTAGGGTTTAGGGTTTAGGGTTTAGGGTTTAGGGTTTAGGGTTTAGGGTTTAGGGTTTAGGGTTTAGGGTTTAGGGTTTAGGGTTTAGGGTTTAGGGTTTAGGGTTTAGGGTTTAGGGTTTAGGGTTTAGGGTTTAGGGTTTAGGGTTTAGGGTTTAGGGTTTAGGGTTTAGGGTTTAGGGTTTAGGGTTTAGGGTTTAGGGTTTAGGGTTTAGGGTTTAGGGTTTAGGGTTTAGGGTTTAGGGTTTGGGTTTAGGGTTTAGGGTTTAGGGTTTAGGGTTTAGGGTTTAGGGTTTAGGGTTTAGGGTTTAGGGTTTAGGGTTTAGGGTTTAGGGTTTAGGGTTTAGGGTTTAGGGTTTAGGGTTTAGGGTTTAGGGTTTAGGGTTTAGGGTTTAGGGTTTAGGGTTTAGGGTTTAGGGTTTAGGGTTTAGGGTTTAGGGTT